>NC_140297.1:128409784-128640827 GCF_964211825.1 Aythya ferina
ACAACCCTTTCAGTGAAGAAGTTCTTCCTAACATCTAACCTAAAACTCCCCTGGCTCAACTTAAACCCATTCCCCCTCGTCCTGTCACCGGGCACGTGGGAGAACAGGCCAACCCCCACCTCGCTACAGCCTCCCTTGAGGTACCTAAAAAGAGCGATAAGGTCACCCCTGAGCCTCCTCTTCTCCAGGCTGAACAAGCCCAGCTCCCTCAGCCGCTCCTCGTAGGACTTGTTCTCCAGGCCCCTCACCAGCTTCGTCGCCCTTCTCTGCACCCGCTCAAGCACCTCGATGTCCTTCTTGTAGCGAGGGGCCCAAAACTGAACACAGTACTCGAGGTGCGGCCTCACCAGAGCTGAGTACAGGGGGACGATCACCTCCCTAGCCCTGCTGGTCACGCTGTTCCTAATACAAGCCAGGATGCCGTTGGCCTTCTTGGCCACCTGAGCACACTGCTGGCTCATATTCAGCTGACTATCCACCATCACTCCCAGGTCCTTCTCTGTCTGGCAGCTTTCCAACCATTCCTCTCCCAGTCTGTAGCTCTGCTTGGGGTTATTGCACCCCAGGTGCAGGACCCGGCACTTGGCCTTGTTAAACTTCATGCAGTTGACCTCAGCCCATCGGTGCAGCCTATCCAGATCCTCCTGCAGAGCTTTCCTACCCTCAAGCAGATCGACACACGCACCTAACTTGGTGTCATCTGCGAACTTACTGAGGGTGCACTTGATGCCCTCGTCCAGATCATCGATGAAGATATTAAAGAGGACCGGCCCCAGCACCGAGCCCTGGGGGACGCCACTAGTGACTGGCCTCCAACTGGACTTGGCTCCAAGACCTTTCCAAGTAGTATTACTTCACATCAGCTAAAGAGAAAAGGACCTTTAAAGATATCTGCAAGCTCTATCCAGTTCTCCAAAAGGTATAAAAGCATGTATTATTGAGAGAGGGAGTTATACAAAGGGGAACAAATATCAGAAGGAGCAAACTGCCAGCTGAACCAAACTAAGCAAATGCAAAATATAATTTTAATTTTAAGTCTTTGGAAAGTTCTTCTCTAGCACATGCTGCTTATTTAAGTTTTTGTGCAATGAAGACATCATAATTTGGAGCTTGCTTTAAATGTAAAGACTTTTACTGCATTTACAAAACAAACAGAGACATCAAAAGTCTTTAAACAGAAAAGGACAAATTAAGTAAAGTATTTGATATGGGTAAAAATTGACTCCATTAAAGGTCTTTATTTTCTAAAGATAAACAATCTTGTTTGTATACAGAAAACCTTTTTATTCTGACTGGTGCTTTCAGAACTGATTTTCTATTCTAGATTCCTGTACTTATATATATTTTTTGTGCCTCATGTTTTCTCCAAAAGTATTTTAATTTTTATCATTATTTTAAAATATTTCCTCTACCTCAACTTATTTATCGCTTGGTATGCCTGACAATGTTAAGACAGTCTTTTGAATCTTTTCAAATTAGAAAATATTGGTACTTAAAACTGTAACATTTTTTTTATTTATTATTATGTATTTTTTTTCAATTAATATGAATTCAATTAGTTTTAAGTGGTATTTCAAAGACTTATTTCCATGTATTTTCAAAATTTCTCACAATTATGTTAATGAAAATTTTATTCCTCTTCACAAAGAGGAGGAATAGAAAAATAAAATAGGAGAGGAAATAAAATAATAGTCCGTGCACCATATGGTAGAGCACTTGGGTAAAAAAGGCAAGATCCCCAAATGCCACTTGATTATTTGAAGGGCTAACTAGACAGAATATAAATTCCTAAATCCAGGAAAGTGATAAATAATCTTATCTTCATACCGACTATGCCTGCTAGTGTATAAGCACAGCCTGTTAATCTCTTTTCAGAGGTGCAAGCAAAAGTGAATTTTGCCATCCCAAGCATGAAGGGCTGGAGCCTTCTTCCCAGGAAAAAAAAAAAAAAAAAAAAAAAAAAAAAAAAAAAAAAAAAGTTTTCTATTGGTGTTTGTTCCTTCTGCTGCCAGGGAAAAAGAAAGAAGGCTAAAATGGTGGCAGCTAGTGCTGCTTCTATAAATCATAGAATCATAGAATCATAGAATATCCTGAGTTGGAAGGGACCCTTAAGGATCATCAAGTCCAACTCTTGACACCGCACAGGTCTACCCAAAAGTTCAGACCATGTGCCTAAGTTCACAGTCCAATCTCTTCTTAAATTCAGACAGGCTTGGTGCAGTGACCACTTCCCTGGGGAGCCTGTTCCAGTGTGCAACCACCCTCTCTGTGAAGAGCCCCCTCCTGATGTCAAGCCTAAATTTCCCCTGCCTCAGCTTAACCCCATTCCCGCGGGTCCTGTCACTGGTGTTAATGGAGAAAAGGTCTCCTGCCTCTCGACACCCCCTTACGAGGAAGTTGTAGACTGTGATGAGGTCTCCCCTCAGCCTCCTCTTCTCCAGGCTGAACAGGCCCAGTGACCTCAGCCGTTCTTCGTACGTCTTCCCCTCCAGGCCTTTCACCATCTTTGTAGCCCTCCTCTGGACACTTTCCAACAGTTTCATGTCCTTTTTATACTGTGGTGCCCAGAACTGCACACAGTACTCGAGGTGAGGCCGCACCAGCGCAGAGTAGAGCGGGACAATCACCTCCCTTGACCTACTAGCGATGCCGTGCTTGATGCACCCCAGGACACGATTGGCCCTCCTGGCTGCAAGGGCACACTGCTGGCTCATATTCAACTTGCTGTCTACCACGACCCCCAGATCCCTCTCTTCTAGGCTGCTCTCCAGCGTCTCATCGCCCAGTCTGTACGTGCAGCCAGGGTTTCCCTGTCCCAGGTGCAGGACCCGGCACTTGCTCTTATTGAACTTCATGCGGTTGGTGATCGCCCAGCTCTCCAACCTGTCCAGATCCCTCTGCAAGGCCTTTACACTCTCATTCGAGTCCACAACTCCTCCAAGTTTGGTGTCATCAGCAAACTTGCTCAAAATACCTTCTATTCCTACATCCAGATCGTTTATAAAAATATTGAAAAGTACCGGCCCTAAAATGGAGCCTTGAGGGACCCCACTGGTGACCGCCCGCCAGCCTGATGCAGCCCCATTTACCATAACCCTTTGGGCCCTGCCCGTTAGCCAATTGCTCACCCATCGTATGATGTTTTTATTTAGCTGTATGGTGGACATTTTGTCCAGTAGGATCCTATGGGAAACCTTGTCAAAAGCCTTGCTGAAGTCCAAAAAAATCACATCAGCTGGTTTCCCTTGGTCCACCATACGGGTGATCTAAATATTTAGTTTGTTTCCATACTGTCTGTTTGTTATATAACTCTAACAGTCTGACAGGAAAAAGGGGTCTTAGAGGTAATTTCTCCCTCACCCTGAGAGGATTCAGCTTCTCTCTCACGCTTTCAATAGACTTCTAAACAGCATAGTTTTCATGGCCAGAGAAGCTTTTTTAAAGGCTAGATAGGCAAGTAATGAAAAGACAGGTATGCCAGACTCATGCGAGAAGACCAAGGGATAACAAAAGCAGTCTCCTAGTGTGGTTTGGACACTTTAAATAGAAAAGTTACAAATCCCAGCCACAGCTTTCAGGTCTGTGGCTGCTATAGGCAGTGATTTTAGCAAGCAAAATGTGTAACATTATGCATTTCTTTTAAAACATAGAAAGTAAATGCAACTGTCCTGGGAACATAGACTGGAATTCACCAGCCACTGAAGAAGAATGTGAGTGGAGAGATTTCATGTCCTCACATAGGTTGGGTGAGCCCCCAAAAGAGCTAAGCAGAAGCTAGCTCTGAAATGTATTTTTTACCTTATCCACTCATACAGGAAAGAAGCTGAAATAAAACCAAATGCTTGTTAAACTAACAATAATGCTCTCTTGGGTGTCTTGAAATGTAAAATGAAGGAATGCCTCATCAGATAATCATGGGTCTTATCCCACATATAAGGTGGAGGAGGGAAGGAAGTGAACTCGCTTTTTCATAGGATCACTGAAAGCCAGATTTTGTCACTTTTACTCCAGTCGTGTAGTTGAAAGGGTTACTGGCTGAATTTAATGGAATTAAGAGTGGAGTAAGATAATACAGTGGTAAAGTCATGGTGGCAAAACACAGACTGCTCTATTTATCTGTGCGTGTAAAAGTATATGCAGATCTGCACATATTCCTAAGCTTTCACATTCCTCATCCATGAGAAGTTTGGCAAATCTTAACATTACTACAAAGAGTATATATATCAATCCATAGAATTAACATTGTAACTTTTTTTCTCCTGTGGTTTAGCCAAGCCTGACCATGTGTGTGCATTAGAAAGCCTTGACAAAAGCCAGCTGAGGGCTGAAATGTTGGGAATTTGCCCTCTTTACTCTTATGAATAAATCTTTATTTAAAAGCAAGGAAAAAATCCTCTTGGCTCAGAATATCTCAGCATGCTGACTGTGCACAAACCAAGGTTGAAATAATCATGAGTTACTGTGAGTTGTTTTTTTATTGACTCCTTGTCATGTTTTTTAAAAAAGAATAGAAGTATTATAATTTCTTATTGCTGTACATCAGGTGCTTGCCAGATAGTTAAAGAGGGACAGCTGCTAGCTTTCAGAAGATGCCAGTGGAAGGTCGGATATATATATATTTTTTAATTTTTATTTTTAACCAGTGTGTTCAGAAACCAGTGTATTAATATGTTTAACCAGTGTATTCAGATAACATTCCTGTAAGAATATAGAATCTGCTTGCCTAGAATCTCCTAGAAGGAGCACTAGGAATTTTAGACATCTTTTTAGAAAAGAGGAGAAAGGCAGTAAAATTTGCACTGTGTGATGAGCTAACTCTTCAAGGACCAGCAGCAAGTGTTCTGCAGGCTTCATTTTGAAAACTGTTTATGTAAATGATGCCAAATGAATGCATGTTCTTATATAACTGGTAAGTTTTTATCTGTCTGTTTTTACCTACCCATAAGGTGTGCACTGAAATCATCAGTGCTCATCCCACTGCTACTCTTGGCATCTAGGTGCCAAGACAACTGCAGGCCCATAAAGAGAGCTTAGAGTGAAAAAAAATCAAAAAACTGGCTGTCATAAAATCTAAGCACAAGCTCTATCAGTGTTGTTATTAAAGCAACTATTTCAAAAGGATGGTTTCAGTTTTCCTTCAGTTTAAAGATTAATTCTCATTATTTTTCAACATTTTCTTGGTTTATAATGCCAGATAAGCTTTCTCCTGTTTGTGCAGATATTATAATAACCATAGGTGTTCTCTCTTGTTCTATCCTACTTCTTATATTAAACATCTTTCAGTTAGGTACAGCTCCATTGATCTGATTTGGCACTAGCCCAAACAGCAAAGTTTGCCAGCAACTGGTGGGAGCTGGTTCGGATCTACCCAGCAATGCATGTCCCGGGAGCAGCCCTACAGGTTTGTCCCTTTAATGTCATGTTACACCACCGTGGCTAGGGGGTGTGAGAATTTATCAGAAAGGTGGACATGGAGAAGACCACAACTTCATTAAAAAAAAAAAATGTGATTTGAGAAGATCCAGGACAAGGCTTCAATGCTTCTACTGTGTAACAACAATGTAGTTTTCCTACAATATCCCTCTAGAACCTTGACTGTCCTCCCCACTTTTATTGTTAAGAATTGAGTATAATAGGGAACTCAGAAAGCAACACTTGAACGCTTATGCTTCTTATGGCTTATGGTCTACTAGCAAAATCACAGTTCTCTTTTGCTCCTGGTACCTGACTCTTATTTTTCTATACAAACTCTAACTTAGAAGGATCTAAAATGTTCCCAGAGGAAAGACCAGGATTCAAGTCTAAGTCCTCCAACAATTTAGCTTTTCCTACTGACATTGTGAAGAAGATGAAAAATCTGCCAGATTAACTTGCAGCAACAAAACCAAGAATACTGCTGGCCATCCATAATTAAGCACTAGTCAGAATCAAAGTATTTTAAAACTACACAATATCTGTAATTCACCTGTAAGTCGGCAGCAACAAGGAAAGTTACAGATACAAAAAGGAAGAGTCTAAACCCTGAGGAAATTTTAGTGAAGTAAGTAACAGTTGCTCTGTGACTGAACCATGGGAGACAGAGATGTTTTAGAAGAGCTGGGATCCAGACTCTGTTGTTTATTATGTGCTCTCTCTCTTCCTTCTAGACATAGCCATAGAATAATAAATTTATCCCACTTAAAAATCAATTCTGTAGCAATCATTTCACTTTGAATTAGGAGGTAAACTGACTGTGAGTACAGTCAAGTTTAATGGCAGTATTAGCAGCAAAGCTGCACATCCATAAAGAAAACATGAGGGAAAAAAATGCTTAAATACAGATATATAAAAAGCTTACCTGGATAAAGAGAAAAGAGATTACAGATCCTAGCATCTGGCAAGTCCCATTATTGATGAGGTCCACCCAAATTAAAGAGACAAATCTATCCCAAATAGCCTACAGGTCCCCATTTTCCTGAATAGTTTCCCGTTCTTTCAGCATAATAGAAATATATTTTGAGACATACAAGTTCTGAGAAGATAAACCAGTTCAGTTATTAGAAGGAAGGTTCTCTTTCATATATTGAATTGGTCCTGAGACTGCACATGCTTAGGCCCAGATGTTGAACAAATACTTCTGCTACTTCTTTCAGCAAGTAGCTTCCCCTTACATTTCAAAAGTTTAAAGTTTGCATACATTTGAACTGTGCACCTAAACTCTAGATATTCTAAAAAGTGGAAAGTATGATCCTACTTTTTTTTTTTTTTTTCTTTCCTGTTACCTGCACCCCAAATCAGAAGGTGATATTAAATACAAAGAAAAGACATAAATCTGTCTGGATATAGAGATTAGAACTTGAGAAAGAAATGAAAAGTACATTTTGACATTTTGGGAATTGTTTGTAGGTAAACTAGCTGATAGGTCAGTAAGAGCAGGATGAATAAGAAGCAAGGATGCAACTGCAAGACTTGATCAACAAAGCAGGATGAATTCAAAGCAGGCATAGAGCCTGGAAGTCAAGAGAAGACAGAAATCAGAGAAAGTGTGAGAAAGAGGAAATGCATAAAAGGTAGAAGGCACAGTAATCACAAAGGTGATAGAAACATGCCCATTAGATTTAACTGAAGTGACGGTTATAATAAACCTCTAGTTTAGATTATCTGCTGTCAAGGATAAACATTTTTTGGCAAGGATAAACAATTTTTTGGCAAAATAAATTTTAATCCTCATAATTTGTAATTCTACGGTACCCTTTATATACCAAAAAAACATTTCTCCTACATTCTCTGTCAGTCTATCATTAGGACTGTTATTTTAACTTTTTGTTTTGAAAAACATTCAGCCCTCTAATAGCCAGTCAGAGACAGAAGATTTATTTTATCCCTGCTTTAAAAGAAAATGGTCTTAGATGGCAAAGTTTACAGAAGAAAAGTGCAGTGAAGTAGTTCCAATACACACCAGTTTTTCCAAATGCAGTGAAGCTACAAGGTAAGTCAGCCACATGAAGTGCAAGACAGTACTGAACAAAAGAAAGAAGTGATATATTGTTAAGACCCATCCTGCCTTGGCAGTTGGCAGGGAGACAGTTTAATGATCTAATGGGTCTTTTCCAATTCTCACTTTTACTCTATGCTAGCTTTTCTGACTGAGCAAGTTAAAAAAAAAAAAAAAAAAGGTAAATATGAAGACAGCTTTAGACTAAAATGTGTCCTCCCCACCCCAAGGGGGGGCAACCACTGAGCTCTGCTCCATGGCTTTCAGCACAGAGGCTCCTGTTTTCCATACATGTAAGAGAGAAAAAAAAAAAAAAAAAAACAATGATCTAGGTATTTTGTCTTCTGCTCTGCTTACTCATCTCCTCACTGACCTGATTTATCATTTGGAACCATCTCCAGTTTCTGGTAGCTGCGGATATTCATTATCTCAGTCAAGCCTCAAGGGCTGGCAGTCAGCCTGGAGGTAGCTTTGTCACTGGCCTCTGTGGGACAAAGAACCCCATTATGAGAATGACAAACAAGAATGAGTTCCAGATTGTGTTCAATATTGGACATGAATTACAACAATTTTCTGCTAATGGAGATTGACTAAAGAGGATAATTAATTTACTCACTCAGCCACTAATTCGATCAATTAATCCTTATTTTGGAAAGCAAAATATGGGTCAGACTTGAGCTTTTAGATGTTTACCCTACCAGGGAAGATTTTCAGGGAAGGAAAAATATTCCTTATCCTCCAAATTCACCATGTGGTGTTCATGTACGTTGTTTTAAGGAGAGGGAAGAAGCTGACAACATTGCTGGTGATATTAGAGTGACTTACAGCCATGGTCTGTCAGATATAAACTTCTTTCCATGATCTACATTCACGTCTAAACAGATAGAAAGTGTTATGATGCATTTCATGTAGAGAGAAGGAGTTGTATTTAGAAACAGAAGAGTAGATCCCTATAGACCATTGCAGTTTGCATTCAGTCAGTGAAGACAAAGACAAACTTCAAATGTTTTGGGGAACTAAAGGGATAAGAAAGAGAGAGACATCATATTGGGTAAGACGATATGAGCATATTTGAAACAAGTGTGGTTAAGGTCTGTGTAGGTCAGGATAACATCTTTTTTTTCTATATATGCTTCTTCTAAATGACTTTTTTTTTTTTTTTTTAAGTGGCTTAAATTTTAAATATTTGTGCTGATTTTATGTGTTCTGTCTATGGCCTAGACAGAACACATAACTGTTAGTAACTTCAGTCAAACAGTGGAAGCCTTACTGCTGTACCTTTAGCAGAGAGAGCATATCATATCCACATGAGGTGAAAATGAGAAGAAGAAAAAAAAACTCCCTACAGGGTCTGATCTAAGTTTTCACTATATAATAAGTCTTCTTGTTCTCTGTCTACTTAGTGAGGTGCTAGTAAGAAAATATCTTGAAGATCATATGAAAATCAACATGACTAACCAAACGTAATTTTACCACCTACTCTTCTTCCTTTAAACAAAGTATTTTAGAAAAGTATGTGTAAATCCATGGGATACAGTACTGCAGCTGTCATCACAGCAAGTCAGACAATGCAAGAATCATCTTTTCAGAAGCTGTATTAGACAAAATATATGTTATATGATTTTTATTGCTTTTTAATTATGCAATATTTGTTTTGGATTAACAGCACAAAGTGCTGAGACTATGCAATGCAGCCCATTTTATGCTGCTCCTGGAGTGTTAATGATTGCATTTCTTCCAATTAAGTCATTCTAGTTGTGTAATCTTTAAATTTCACCAATTTATTTTTCCTCTCATTATTTATTAACATCCCATAAACAGTAAAAAACTGTTCTAGAGCCTGTTCTAGGAGCCTTAGGAATCCAGTTTGCACTTTCCTGCTAATGCTTTATTTTCCTGATGGCCCTATGTGGAAGCCCAGATGATCATTCTGACAAGATGCACTGATCATAAAAAGTTCATAAGGTACAGCAACAAAATAGGTAGCGCCAAACCATCTGCCTTCAAAATTAGATATTGAAAATACATTATTTTGTAACATCTTGGTCTATGTTTTATTTTCTTTTGAAAAATAAAAGCACTTGGGGAATTTAAGCACAAGGTTTTCCTATGATGTTATTTTATAATACAAATACAATGTCATAATATACATGTATGTGGTCAAAATCAGAAAAACAAAAACAAAAGAAAAAACACAAAATATTTTGATTGATTCAAAGTGAATTATTTTTAAAAAACATATTTTATTTTTTTCCAAAAGTTTTCATTTCATTAAATGTTGTAAAATATCAGAATTTCATTTCACCAGTTTAATTTCTTTTATTATATAATAGTCCTTGGGATTTTTTTTTTAAATTCTAAAAACCATATTTTTTTTTAATCTTTATTTGCAACATTCTGTTTGAAATTATGGATAACCCTGCTTTTTTCATATAAGTTTCCTTTTTCAAAATCTTAAGTAGAGGAGAATTTTATTTAAAAGTCTCTTTACAATTTCTAATTCTAGAATTGCTAAGATGAAAGAAGACAGAAACAACTGTTAACTTATCAATGTTGGTGACTTGCTATAGATGGTATAATTTTTGCCTATATAATTCAATTGATACATGTCTACCTTTCAGAAGAGAGGACAGACACAACCTGTTAGCATGTGAGAACTGTAGCTTCTTCTGTCTATCCTAGTCACAGTCTTACTAGTTACCATGTCAGCTAGCACTGCCAACGAGCATCTGCTATGGAAGACAGAAAATCATGGAATTCTCAAAGACCTTCTAAGTGGCCTTATCTAAGGAGCACAGTCTTGGATCCATCTCTCTTCTGCAGCAGGGAAGGAAAATGAGGTTAGCAGTGAGAAAGTATGGGGAGTGTAACATTTCCTGCTGTGTATACTACTGCATCTACCAACGTGCCAGCATGGGAAGAAACTTTCACTTTGCTTTTCTTCTCTTTTCTCATAGATTTTGGGATTTTCTGCAGGAACACTTATGGTCCTTTGACAGTGAACCCCCTGCTGTCACTTGCTGAGGACATTTTACAGTTGAGCAAAATGACTTATCTATATTGAGAATGGGTACTGCAGCATTTTTAACTTCCTGCCTAGAGGAATTTATGGACTTAGTTTCAGTCTGTTGAGGGAGTGACCAAGAAGTATGAAGCAGCTAACACTAGGTCAGAAAACGTCTAAGGTATTCATTAAGAAATGTTGAGGTGTGCTCTCATAATTGTTTATTAATTGGGTGGCTTGATTAGGCCCTTCACAAGAAGCAGAAGTAGGAAATCATGGTAAAAGCATTATAGTGGCACTTAAGGATCTGCTCAGCTCTGTTAGGAGGTAGCTTCATATAAGTACACCTAGATTTATAGGGAAAATGTGCTGCATCATATATAGCAGGGCTACCACAGTGGTCTGAAGATCTATGTTTTTTTGTAGTCTCTTAAGAGACTACATTTTTTTTTCTTGTGGATCAACTGCAAGCACAGGGAAAGTTTGGACATGAACTGCTGTGAAGGAATAGCTTGAAAACCATGATTAAGGCCAAAGCAAGTCCCCTACTGAGAAATGCAAAGAGATGTTTATTTTCAAAGGAAAATAACAGTTGGTTTCAAAACAATCTTGTGTTTCCAACAGAGTTATTTGTAAGAAAAAAAGTATAAAAATATTGGAATGAAGTGCAATCACAAGAATGTAGGGTAAAGTTAGCATTTTTACAAGAGCAACGTTGTCATTATGAAAAATTCTAGGATTCTGTCTACCTTGCCAAAATATACAAAAATATATATAATGTTGTTAATGACAAATATACCTCTAACACCAGACAGTATAATTATGTGTGAGCATTATTATAAAAGCTAAATAGGTGTTAATTGAGCGTTTCCTTTTTTGCAGGCCCCTCCCCTTGTCTCCAAGATCATTAGATCCTTGTCAATTGCCAAGTCCCCTCACCACAAGTCTGGACTGAACTCAGGGCAGTCAAGAGATGGAATTGACCCAACAATTCCACTGTGTGACTCCATTTGCAGTGTTGAATAGAAGACAGTCTTTTTAATTATGCTCTAGCACCTGTTTGAGATCAATCTGTAGCTGTAGCTGTTGTAATCCCTTGGAGCTGGCAGAAGGACATCATAAACACATTATTCATTTAGTTGAAGGCAAAGCAAACAAACAATCTAACAACAACAACAACAAAAAATCCACACACCTATCAACTGAAAGAACTCTATCCTTCATGAACAGACAGGAAACTATCAGTGGAATAAAATCTCCCACAGTGTTGAGTTAACTGCACCTCATTCTAAGGGTATTCATGGTGAGCTGTGTATTAATAGAATCATAGAACAGCTGTTCTATGTTGCAGGGTTGCCACCCACTAAATCAGGTTGCCCAGGGCCTCATCCAGCCTTGCCTTGAACACCTCCAGGGATGGGGCATCCACAGCTTCTCTGGGTAAACAGTGCCAGTGTCTCACCACCTTCTGAGTGACGATTTTCCTCCTAACATCTCATCTAAATCTACCCTCTTTTAGTTTAAAACCAATTTTAAATCCTTTTCCAATCATTATCTGCATGAGCAAACAGTTGTTCTCTGTATTTTTTATAAGCCCTCTTTAGGTATTGAAAAACTGCAATGAGATGGCCCCGGAGCCTTCTTTTTTACAGGCTGAACATCCCCAGCTCTCTCAGCCTTTCTTCATAGGAGAGGTGCTCCAGCCATTTGCAGTTCTAGGATGCAAGTACACATTGCTGGCTCATGTTGAGCTTTTTGTCCACCAGAACCCCCAAGTCTGCAGGGCTGCTCTCAATGAGCTCTCCACTCAGTCTCTATACGTCTGTGATTGCCCCGGCCCAGGTGCAGCACCTTTCAGTTGGACTTGTTGAACCTCATTAAGTTCATGTAGGCCCACTTCTCTAGCTTGTCCAGGTCCCTTTGGATGGTATCTCTTCCTTCTGTTGTATCAGCTGCACCACTCAGCTTGTTATCCGCAAACTTGCTGAGAGTGCACTTCATCTCATTGTCTATATCATTGGTAAAAATATTAAACAATACCAGTCCTAAGACAGACCCCTGAGGGACACCACTAGTCACCAGCCTCCACATGGTCATAGAGCCATAGTCATGTTATTATAGTTTCATAAATACAAAAGCAACATTTAATACAATAAATTGCCTCTTGGGTACAGATAGTGACTATTCTTGGTTGTCAAATACTTTTGATCTAAGATTTATATTCCTAAGTTCTTGCATAAGATAATGAATGTGATTGTTAGGAAATTCCTGGAGCCTCTCAGGTATCATTCAAAACTTTCAAAGGAATGTGTTTCTGTTATTTTCTCTGCTAAACCAGAAAAAAGTATGACCCAAGCTCTTTCACCAGAAAAAAAAACTTAAGATTTGCTTTATAAAAATAATTCTGCTTTTGCTCCTGTGTCCAATGTTTGGGGACACTATATTTTTTAGAACATAAACACATACATGTTACATATACATATATATATATACACACACATATATATAACACATATATGTTACATGCCCTATGTATACAAAACATTACTACATATTTCTCAGTCAAAGATTTAGAGACTTTTATTTAAAATGAAGTACAAAGGAAATGAACTTACTGACTATTTTTATAAAGGTATAAAAGCAAAAGTAGGTTTTCTAACTCTGTAAGACAGAAAAAAAAAAAAAAAAGGTATTACCGGAATAAATAACTAGACTGGTAAATAAAAATGGAGGCAAAATTGTAAGCTCTCAAGACTCTTCTGGTTGACATTTAATCTGAATATATAATCAGAGAAAATCACTGCTAAGATGCTGTCACTGCTCTGCATTATTAAGGACAGCAAAGGAGCTGAAGTCCTTTTGTAAAAGAACAGTAGGACTAAAGGATTTCACAGGGTCCTAACCAACACAAGGATTATACTGGGTGGGACAATGCACAGATAAAGATTTTGAAGCTACCCAAGGAATCTCACCATTCAGGTTTATGAAAGGCATTATATGAAAGACAAACAGGAGCAGGGGTGAGAGACCCAAGTGATTAGTTTTTGCATAACAGACTGCATTTAACAGGTTGTCTCATAAATTTATACTTTTAGCTATTTGTTTGAAAGCAAAAGAAAAAACAAACAAACAAACAAACAAAATAATGAGAAGTACATCTCTCTTAAGTGTAAAGAGACTGATTCTAACAAAAAGAGATGATGCACTTAGGAAACTACCTCAGCGCCATAAGACAGCTGTTGTGGTCAGACTGCAAGCTTGACATCTGACTCTGAGAAGGAATTTTTCAAGTTCCTCACAGGTAAACAAGGTACAAAAGGGAGAGACAAAGGTAGCCCAAGACTAGTAATAGATATCTATGTCACTTCTCAGCATCTTAGTTTTGAGTGTAACAACAGGGTTTCAAAGTCTATTCCCCTTCCTGACCTGAAGGCAGCTTAAAAGATGCTACAGGAATGCTATGACTTAGTGATATGACTTTATCCATAGCTTCGGTGAAGATGCTTCAGTATACAGAAACCTTGCAGGTCTCAGTCTACCCTTTCCAGGAAGTCCCTTAATTCATGGGCAATCATTCTCATATCCTCATGCATTTTTTGTTTTAGTACAAAGTTATATATTCTGTTTGAATTACAAGAGAATAGACACAGAGACCGTGCTTGAATATACCACATCCTGGTTGTTTATATTGTCTTCTGAGAGTGGGAAAAAACTTCCCACTGCTGAAGGATGAATCAAAAATGTTAAAAGCACACAGAGTTTTAATCACTGGATGATTGAGTAAAACAGGAATTACTCTTTCAGCCAGCTTGGGAATGTGTGTGGGAAGGGGGTACACAGGGAAGTGTTGATAGGTATGATTGCCTACCAAATCAAACTGTATTTTGAAGGAAGTGGAGGAATGCATGTTTTATGAGCCCTGAAGGAGTTGAGCTATGAGAAAGAACTAGGCAGTTCACTGCTGTCAGATTAAGGCAGATATGTATATATCTACTAAAAAGGTTTTGGGGCCATAGCAACATTAGTAATGGAAATATAAGCTCTGAAAGAGCTCGGTTTTGATAGCGTTACTTGGCAGTTTCATGACTACCAGTGTTAGAATCATAGAATATCCTGAGTTGGAAGTGATCCATAAGTATCATACAACTCCTGGCTCCACACAGGTCTACTCAAAAATTCAGACCAAGTGCACAGTCCAAACACTTCTTAAACTCCGACAGGGTTGGTGCCATGACTACGTACCTGGGGAGCTTGTTCCACTGCATGATAAACCTTTCAGTGACGAACCTCTTCCTGATGTCCAGCCTGAACCTCCCCTGTTGCAGCTTGACACCATTCCCATGGGTCCTATCACTGGTCATTAAAAAGAATAGATCAGTGCCTGCCCCTCCAGTCCCCCATATGACGAAGCTGTAGACTGCGATGTGATCTCCCCTCAGCCTCCTTTTTTTCCAGGCTGAACAGGACAAGTGGCCTCAGCTGCTCCTCATTCCCCTCTAAACCCTTTACCATCTTAGTAGCTGTTCTCTGGACACTCTCCAATAGTTTCACATCCTTTTTGTACTGTGGTGCCCAGAACTGCACACAGTACTCAAGGTGAGGCTGCACCAGCACAGAGCAGAGTGGGACAATCCCGTCCTTTGACCAACTAGCAATGCCATGCTTGATGCACCCCAGGATACGGTCCACCCTCCTGGCTGCCAGGGCACATTGCTGGCTCATATTCAGCTTGCTATCAACCTAAACCCCTAGATCCCTCTCTGCAGGGTTGCTCCCTAGCAGTGTTGACCAGAAACAAAGTTTAAATGAAATTTGGATGCCTAGGTAGCTCTTGTATATCCAATAATTGAAAAGGCAGTCAAAAGACAGGTAAAAGACAAGGAAATAAACATTAGAGCTTTAAATAAACATTCGTGTTTTTTAATGTTTATTATTATTATTATTTAACCCAGTTATTTCTAGCTATTTACATTTCTGTAATATGGTGACATCCTCTGATTTAAAAAGAAATGTGTTGTCTGTGCATACAAGGAAATATGACATAGAACATCCTAATTCATCAGCATTTTAGTACTTGAAGGACAGTTTGCTAAATTTTATTTAGCTGGTGTGAGTCTTTCAGCCTCTCAGAGTTTTCACCAAAAATGTCTTTTTTTTTTTTTTATATGTTTATCATAATAGTGGCACAAATGAACTGAGAAGTGTGACAAAGGTTCCCTCCTGATAAAGGCTAGCCAGATGAAGCAGTTTGCTTTCTTCAGTTTTAATACACTTTTATGGAAACCTGGCAAGGCAGATTCATCTAATTCATCGTTGGAGTTGATAATGTTGAGTGACATCTCTTGGTTTATGAAAATTATATCCTCTGTCCTTTTTTTTTTTTTTTTTCCCAGATAAGAGTTATGGTTTTAGCAACTTTGCTGTTTTGCCTTTTGAACCCTTAATTTTCTCCATTACTTCCCTATTTATTTGTCTCTGTCACAGAACTCCACCTCTAGTTATGAAGGCAGAAAGCACTGAATCATTATGAATTAGGCAGGGCTGAGAAGATGCTCCAAAGGGAATGCTAGCCAGGGAGAATGATGGTCTATTTCAAAAGGGATCAAGCATGTTCCAAGGTTGCTTTCAAATATAGATCTCCCTCTGTACTGCCTCTGTTTGTGTGTGTGAAGCTTTTATTTTTCTTAACCTCCTGGTACCTGCTAATGATGTGATTATTGAAGCACATGTGTGCTGCAATAAAAACATGATGCACCTCCTCATATGTTTGTTCATCAGTCCTCTCTATTAGCTGATCTAGTAGAGTTGCTGTTTTAGCTCAGTGGGTGGAGGTTTGTGGTTTTGGAACCCACATTTAAATCCCAGTGCTGTGTTTGTGGTTGGCTGATGATCCTGGGGTCAGTATGTCTGTGGTCACAGATCATTACACCCTGCAGACAGCAACTCTCATAGCACAGCACCAGAAATTATACCCTGTGAACACAGTTGTGTCTTCTGAACCATCTGGATATTTTAAACTCCTAATATTTTGAAAATTGTGCACAATAATTGGTTTCAAAAAGACGCTTTTAAATAAATTTTACCATTTTATACATTTTAAGAATTTTGTGTTTCTACATACATTAGTTTTCTCAAGTCTGGTGATGAACAGCAAATGAAGTTAATACTTTTTCCTAACACATAACAAATAAAATAATTTGAGAGCATCTACGTAAAAAAAGCACAATGCTTCCACTGTCTCCAGAAGATATTGGATCTGTCCATGGGTACAAGACTATGTCAAATTCAGACCAGGCACAAAAATAATGGGCAAGTTTTTATTCATATTGAGTATTACTATAGTTAACTACATAGCCAAAATCTCTACATAAACAATTTCTATATCCCTACCTAAAAGAAACACAGAATCAAATCATATAGCTTATACTTTTGGAGCAAGGCAAAAGAACACATGCAGCAGACTCTTGTACTTGGTAAATATGGGTTGGATGTTCTTTACCAGCTTGAAGACTAAGCTGTAACCTAAAGTTACAACATCTGTGACTCACAGATCTGAGTAAATATTTGTTTGTTTTAGTTCATTTCTGCTTTACCAGAAAAGGAAGAGGTTTTCTTATGAGTCTCTGGATGTCCTGCAACTTTCTGTAATTGCTGTCTTTATATATACAAATATTATTTAAAATGACCTGGCTTATATGAATATTCTAACCAGACAAAATAAGACAAAATAGTGGGACTTTTTTTTTTTTTTTTTTTTTTTAACATACAGGTGCTTCCAAAAATACACATAAGCTTTTTAATACTCCCTTTTGACCACTGGATAAAAATGTATACATTGGAGCTCAAAGCATGTAATCAGAGTTTGATTTTATTAATCTTTTGCTTATCAGAGCTCCTAAAAAAGGAGAAAAAATGTGATGAAAAGTTATAAACAAGTTGACTTATTTCATGATATATCGGGATTCTCAAGGGTGACATTTTTTAAAGATTTTCTGGAAGAGAAATCAATAAGAGCTCTCAAAACTAATTTTATAAATCGATACTACTCCCTCCAGCTATGATCTTTAAAGGGCCATATGTTGTACATGGTATAGATCTATTAATAAAGTAACCACAGTAAAACAACCAACCAAGCAATCAACCAAAAAACCCAGGCACTTCAGAGGCAACATGTTTTGGACTGTGCAATACTTTAGTGCTTGCAGACTATTATACACTGTAAAAACATATCTCAACTTCCAAAATTCAAATCTGAACAATTTTAATTAATTCATTTTTAAGTGCCCTATTTACACACATGCATATACACACATACATATTTAAACCTAACTGATTTCTAATAAATTAAGTGAACAAATAAGGTTTATACCCTTGTCTGGGACAGAAACAAAACAAAAACAAAACAACAATGACAAAAAAAAAAAAAAAAAAAAAAAACCTTCATTTTTCAGTGAGTTTATTCAAATTAAGGCTAAAAAGTTGTGTTAAAAAGTTGTGTTTGTAACTGATCTCTTTATAATAGATGGATTTTTAGGAAGAAATTATTAATTTAGCTGAGTCTCATATTCATTTAGCTGAGTCCCATGAGTTTAATGAGTCCCATATTCCCATGCTCAAAAGAGCATTATTAGGCTCTATATCTTTTTATTTTTGAACAAAGGTATTATCTCAGACCTTTCACTGATGCCTAGTGTGCCACCCCTTTCCTACTTGACCCAATGCACATGACAAGTTTCAGGAGGAAACAGATGACTCTTGACTATTTGAATTCCAATCTCTGTCTGGTTCTGTCTAAAGCCACTCCTACTGGTAGGAGTGGCTTTATATAATATCCTTAACTATTATCTCCTATTGCCTAGTGTTTTGATTGGTCTTGTTTGGGCACCTGCCTATCCCAAGCTCTGCCTTTTATTGCGCAGCCTGGAGCAGCTCGGGAAGCTGTAGTCTGAAAGTAGAGACGGAGTAGAGACAGGTAATTATCACTCAAAAAGTGATGTACTTGTGCTAGCTCTGAGTTGCCCTGTTTGGAGCATGTTCAGTACCATCTGGAGAACTAACATGATGCAGACATTCTTACACCTTACACAAATATTATAGAGTAAGGAAAAAAAAAAAAAAAAAAAAAAAAAGGAAGGGGGGGGGAGTTTTATGAAGTTCCACCATCTTCTCCCCAGCCTGCTTTCTACATACTCTCCCTTTGCTTACTCTCCCTTTTAACCATCTTTGCCTACCATATCCTCCTACCCTTTTAGCCTCTATAGCCATCTTTTAACTAATAGATTATGAAGGCCAATATGTATCTGTTTAAAAATAGCAATAACTGTATTGTGAAGTAATGCAGTAGTAAACAGAAAAGGCAGAAAAGCAATCAAAATACTGTCTCACTCTTGAACTAGTATATATCAGAATGCAGACTGCAAGGCAAAAGTCATACAGATTGAGTTTCTCGTCTATACCTAGTCTATCTCAGTGCAAATTGTTATGGTAAACAGCAACATAGTATCTGCTATTGTTTTGTTCATTTTCTTTTCTTGCAATGTCCTTCTGATATCTCCTGAAGACTTATATCAGGTAATAAAGTTTCCTGTAAAGGATAACTTATTAAGGTGCACATGCAATTACTAAACTGTCTCATAGTCACTTAAACCATCAAAATCGTAGATTCCCAACTACATTTTGTAGCCTCAAAATCAATTACCTCACTCACAATTATTCACTTATTGTTAGAAAGGCTTTTTTTTTTTTTTCTGGAAAAAAAATATTACTATTGACTAAGTAATATTCCATAACAATAGAGAATAGAATGTCAAAACTGGAGAGAAGGGAATAAAGAGTTTCACAAAAAAAAAATGGGGTAGATTACCACTGAAATACTAGTGTCATGGTTGGATGGCCCACCCTTGTGTCACGGAGCAAGCCCATTATTCACTGCTAGCAGATCATGTCCACAAAAATATCTCTGTTGAAAAAGTTGGTTCAGAAATATGTTGTATTTTATATTTCTGTTCCTCTTCTTTTTCCATTTCCCTTCTTGTAATGACATTAAAAACCATGAAATTGCAAAGGCAAATCCAGTGGCTGTAGAATAAATACAAAAAAATTGCTTTAGTTTCATCTAAGAAAGTAGAGTGGACATTTCTGAGTCAAATGTTGTACACCTAAGTGAACAGATACAGTGTGTAGATACACCAAAAATTGTAGGCGAGGATTGAAGGATAAGAAGAGAATAGGACAGTCAGGTGTATTCAAAAGTTATGGAACATGAGGATCTTTGGATAAAAAGAGGGAAGAAATTTATATTTTGGTCTCATCTCATTGAACTAATCTTGGTTTACTGCTAGTTGTTTGCTGAAATAGAGTAGGATTTTCTTGCAGCACACTAAACTCAGATTTGTCCATAGCAAAGAGTCTCGTTACTTTAACATTGTAATTAATGTCCTCATGGAAGGTGCTTATTATCATTGGCTCTACCTTGTCTGTAATTCTGACAAACTAACAGTTTGAAGGAGACTGTGTTGATGTTGCCTATAGCTGTTTGTGGCTTTCCCATTTGAAAGAGTATATTAAAGTTGGATCCAGATTACAAATGTTTAACCTGGCAAAGAGATTTGGTGGCCTCTTAAACAAATATTGTGTCATTAATATAGCAGTATCCATAAATGGGACTGGCGACATATAATGCTGCGTCTGTGGATATTTTCAAACTCTGTTTTGGATCCTTAACTAACCCCGTTCTGTGTAGGTATTGCAGTTTTACCTCTTCAATATCTAAGCATAACAAAATAAATTAATACTGTATTTTTAGCCTTAACTCAAAATTCTCAGGAGTTTGTGGTTTTAAATGAGACCGTTAGTGTTATCTGGACTTAGACTTTTGCGGTTCAGTAGAAAATACACGGTATTCAGTTTTTCACTTTTGGTACATTCTTACAATGGCATTAAAAATAGTGAAACCTTTCAAGTTTATTCAAGTTGACATAATGAACCATAATTACATTGTTTAGCACAGTTTATTGTATAAATACAAGTTTAGTACTTTTTATTTATTTATTTATTTTATTTTTTCCAAATGAATTTTGACCCAATGGCAGAACAGTTCTTTGAACTATTTATGCTGATTTTTGACATGATACTCAGAGATGTATTATCTCCTTCCAAACCACTGAGCTATAACAATGTTGTTACAGGAAAGAAGATAGGGCCAAAAAGATATGAGTATTGAAGTTAGGAAAAAGTTGCTGCATGGTAACTAATGTTTAAACAAGAGCATGGTCTTTTTTAATTTAATTAATTTAATTTAATATATATTTTATTTTATTTTATTTTATTTTATTTTATTTTATTTTATTTTATTTTATTTTATTTTATTTTATTTTAATTTTTACTACCAAAGCAAAAAGAGCTGTCTCTCTTTTGCAAACTGTAACCTTTAGTGACTAGGTTGAACAGCTCCATGCCATGGAAGGGACCACAAAATGGCAGGTCTGTCTTTTGGCCTTTTACTGTTAGAAAGGCATCAGTGGTACATGCCACTAGTGACAAGTCCCCTACACTTTTGCCTACAAATTGCTGTTAAAATATTCTGTATCACAAGACACATGTTAAATTCAGTCCTTATGGAGGCAGCTGAGGTCAACCAATGAAATCAGTAAGTGGAAATCTTCTTTTGCAGAGAATTTCAGCATGTGACAAGGAAAATCACTGATTAGGAATGTTTTCTACCTTGATTTACAGATTATCTTTGTTTTGTTTTTCTTCCCCTTTCTTAACAGTCTTCTTGTCAAGGGCTCTTCTCTTTATGAATACCATTCAAAAAAGCTACTCAACCATCTGAAGAAAGTGAGGACAAAATTTTTCCAGAAAAAGTTTTGTGCTTCTGCAACCACCCACAAAGCAACTCTTTTAGTAACTATAGGAAATTAGGAAATACAAATATGAGTTCTTTATTAAAGATACATATGTTCCACATGGCAGAAAAAAAGAGATTCATGTTGTGTGGAACAAAATCATAAGTGTGTTTATGAAGTGTGTGTCTTTTTTTCATTTATCATATGTCACCTGTGTATCTTTTCTGAAATATCTTACACAGTCTACCTTTTCAGGTAGTTTTTGAATAGCAAACATTCCTTTGATGGTACTTTTCTGTGAAGAGTTCTTACTGCTACCAAATAAAACTTGGCATATTGCACATAGTGGAAAAGAACCTTCCTTTTCCAGGCTCCAGACTAAACTCCATGCCTGGATTGCTGCAAAACCTATGATTTTATAAAGTAGATATACAAACTTCCAGTAAGACAGTTTTCTTCTGGCTTCTACATTTATTAGAATCATAGAATCATTAAGGTTGGAAGAGACCTTCAAGATCATCTGGTCCAACCATCACCCTATGGTTGACATTATGGACCATAATGTCACCCCCTAAACCATGTCCCTAAGCACTATGTCCAACCTTTCTTTGGACTCCCCCAGGGACAGTGACACCACCACCTCCCTGGGCAACCAATTCCAATGCCTGACTACTATTTCTAGAAAGAAATGTCCCCTAATTTTCAACCTAAATCTCCACTGGTGCAACTTGACGCTATTCCCTCTAGTCCTATCACTAGTTATCTGTGAGAAGAGGCCAACCCCCAGGTCCCCACACCTTCCTTTCAGGTAGCTGTAGAGAGCAATAAGGAAGGTCCCCTGACCCTCCTCTTCTTCAGACTAAACAACTCCAGTTTCCTCAGCTGCTCCTCATAGGATGTGGTTCCAGGTCTTTCACCATCTTTGTAGCCCTTCTCTGGACACGTTCCAGGGCCTCGATGTCCTTGTACCGAAGGGCCCAAAGCTGAACAAAGTACTTGAGGTATGTCCTCACCAGAGCTGAATATAGGGGGGACAATCACCTCCCTGGTCCTGCTGGCTACTCTGCTCCTGATACAAATTGAAAAGGCCAACACAGAAAGATCTGTATATACATTAGCATGTCAGACAACCAGCATTCTATAGTTACAGAAGAGATTATGCTACTACGATGAAGAGACAACCACTAGAAGGAATGTCTCATCAACTTCTCCACAGTGATCAATATCTAACCACAGAAGAGACACAGACTTTTGTGAGAAACAAAAGTTAACAGAACTGAACTGTTAACAGAACCAAAGAAAATAATCATCCCAAAAGATCAGAGAGTACAGGATAGATTCTGATGCTTATGAAAATGTTGGATTCCTATGAAACAGAAGCTCATAATCTGGGGGACAGTGTTAACTTGCTGGATGTTGAGGGGAATGATTGGGCAGCAGCTGGTTGGTTACATTCACTGCAGAAATATTACAAATAAATAAATAAATAAAAATAATAAAAGTTAGTAGCTTTTCAGTGTTTCACTGCCATCTACTGGGCATATAGTGTATTGAGAGTTTTTACAATTTAAAAAATAAAATAATTAAAGAAGTGGGTAAAACAGCTTAAACATAATTTTCCTGAACTAATTTCTTCCATGAAAGAAGTTGACCTCTTGATATCTATTGTGATTATCTTGTAGGAAATGTAAATGAAAGACTTCATGCATGAAACTACTATGTCAGTAATTTAAGAATTCAGGCCAGGCAGTCCTGCTTTCTGGGGAGATCTGATGGATCCCCAGAAGGAAATGAAAATGGAACATCCTTGAATAGTCTCTCATTCTGGAAAGACAGGTAACATGGGGCTTTCTCATTTACAAAGAGATCAAGGTAAGACAATTCTATAATAACAGTGTAGTTTAAATGTTTATTACACTGCATATAGGAAAAGCAAAGTTTAAAAAAAAAAACAAAACAAAACAAAATAAACAGACAAAAAACAATACCTCCTTTACACAGACTTTCCTCAAGGAAAGTAGAGTTCACCTCATTTCTGTTTTCTTTTTGAAGTATAAAATCATGAATATATTTTTTCATGATTCATATCTAGACTGACTCCTCAGTTAGGCTAGGGATCCTTGAGGCTTGCAGAAGGTCATCATTCCCTCAAGAAAACTGTAATAAAATTACTAAATTCATTCCCAAAATTTTTTCTTTATTCTATTTTGCAACTGTAATTTTGTGTACTTTCTATCTATTCTTATCTGGGCAAACTAGAATTAGATATTACTCACCAATTACTACCACTTAGAAAAAATACTGATATTCTGTTACTTAAAGACATGACTAAAGCCAACAGAAACAAAGTGCCTCCTAACTTTTAATCACTCATGAGTTACTTTTTATTGTAACATTTACTCAAACTCTAGTCTAGGTTTCCTTAGACTTAAGTTGTTAGGAAACTACTAGATGTAGGTGAGAGATGCAAAATATGGATAGATAGATTCATAGATTCATACATTCATAGAATGGTTTGGGTTGGAAGGGACCATAAAGGTCATACTGTTCCAACCCCCTCAAGCGGCAAGGATGTTCAAGTACATTTTGTGCTAAGCGTTCCCTTCAAAACAGAAAACAAACAAACAAACAAAAAACAAACAGACAAACAAACAAACAAACAAACAATAAATCTTTTTTCTTCATTTACCATTTAGAAGTTGCACATTCTCCAGGGCAATCATTTTCAAATTAAAAATGACAAGTCATCATTAAATGTTTTATGGAAGTAGTCAAGGAGACTGGTATTTCAGTTAGGAGAAGGAAAACCTAAGACTATGATTTGATACTGAAATCTTTGGATGTACTGTATGTATCTACATGTAGATATCTGTATGTAGATACTGTATGTATCAACAGTATGTACTGTAATGTCTGTTGTTATTTCAAAGCAACTCAAATTATAATCACCCTTTTATGAGATGTCTGAATATTTACTTAAATTTTTACATTTTGATTATCCTCAAATGATTGGTGGGTTCTATTTATTTATTTATTTATTTATTATTTATTTATTTTAATTTTGTATTGTGGGTCATTGCAACCTTTCCAGGTTTGTTCCACTTTGAAGGAGAAAAGAACTTCACACCATGGGATTTTCTCATACAGTTCCTTTTTCACCCTACAAATAAACAAACCAGAAACCAGTCTCATAATAATGGAAAATGCAATGTGACATTGCATAGGGCATGAAATTATTCCTTGTTTTCCAAGTCTGCTGACTATGTTTCATAATCTGAAGGTTAACTGTATCTTTTGCATAGCATCAAGAAGTAAATGCAATAAGAGCATTGGAATTACTGGGACAGATCTCCAAAGAAAGTCATAAAAACGAAAGGTCAAGAAACCATCTGTATAATATTTACAGCTCTACAGTAGCACAGAAACACAGAAAATATAAAGGAGGCAGCCTCCTTTCTCATTAACTATAATCTCATGTGCTGGTACTCTGGGTCTCACTGGTGTTGGCCACCCACTCTGTGCTCATCTGGAGAGCATCCAACTGTCCTTAACCTTTTAAATTAGATTATACTATGAGTATAATACTTGCAGAAAAAATACCAGCAGTTCTTTACTGGCATAAAGAACACTGTGACTGAACTAGAGACTCTTAAAGCCCAAAGAGAAATAACAGAGTTATTAAGTTCCACACAATGAATAAGAAACTCATACATTATGACTGTCTTTCATGCACAAAGAAGTCAAAGACATGTTGAATTTGTGAGAAACCAACACCTAACCCCCACACATCATTCTGCAGCAGATTCACTCCCAGTAGAAATACAAGCCTTCAAAATTATCATATTAATAAATTCTTTTATGCTGTTGAACAGATAACATAATTTCAAAATATCTATTTCTTTTGGATCACGAATTTTCAAAATATCCAAGGAAAACTTTTAAAAACATAGTTCTTAGACAATGTTCAGGTTTAGAAAGAAATGTAAATATATATATATATAAATTATTATATAATTTTATATTATATATCTATATATCTATATAGATAGATAGATATTATATATAGATAGATATAGATATATAGATATATATAATATATATATATCTATATAGATATATATATATCTATCTATATAGATATATAGATAGATATATATATATCTATATAGATATATATAATATCTATATATCTATATCTATATATATAAATTATTCTTTACATCCAGAACAGAAGCTAGAAGTTATTGATAATACAGATGGCCACTTCCTCCTCTGCCATCACAGCACATGCCACATAACCAAAGATTTCACTAGCTAAGGAGAGAACAGCTTCTAATTGTTTTACTATACTTTGGCCTTCTTTAAATAGCTTATTGAAACATTACAACCTTATTGCCTATGTTCTCCTGACAGTGAGGTTATGTCTATTTACTTGTTCTGTAGTCTGGAACATGACCAATGCAGTTCTTTGAAAGGTAAGCTTCCTTCTGCTTCCTGTAAAATTTCTGCTGGATTAAGTCCATGGCTCAGAAAGGTTTTATGATGTTTTATACTAGCTATCTTTTCAGAAGGAAAGCACAGGACTGACAGGTTTGCTTAGTTCTTTTTGTTAGCCTCACACAGTGAATTAAAGTCTTTGCATTTAAATTTAGGTTTGCCTTTAGATATCCTAACTCACAATAAATAACATATTGATGGAGTAGATAAGACTGCTAGCATATGGCCCTTATGAAATAATGCCTAGTGGACGCATGAAGAAATAGGACAGATGTGCATAAAAAGCCTGCATAAAGCCATTGTCTTGTAAGTATGACATTCCCAAATTCTTTTTAACTGATCCAGGAAAACATAAATAGATTTTTGAGTTATATCTATATTTAAACTGATCCTAGTTTAAATAGTTAACTCAGCCACAGGTAAATGTAACATGTCCAGAAGGTTGAGGGAGGTGATTCTGCCTTTCTACTTTGCTCTCATGAGACCCAACCTGGAGCCCTGTGTTCAGCTTCGGGTCCTCCAGCATACAAGTTGCAAAATGAACTATGAGCTCCATAAAGTTAATGAACATAATATATAAATTTCATATAACATTATAAAAATGTCTTTAGGTAGAGCAGTTACTACATTTTGAAAGTGAGCGGTTTGTGAAGAAATGAAGATCAGCAGTGTAAAATAAGCTGTGTACATTGTTTTTTCCAGAGAACTCAGAATATTTGAAGAAGTCTAATATTTGAAGAAGTCTAATTAGAATAAGAAATCTAATTAGAATAAGAAGTGAGATGATTCAGTGTCTGGAATTGAAGCAAGAGTAAATCAAGCTGTTATTCACATATAAAATATAATGGTGAAAACCAAATATCTCATCTGACTCTCCACTTGCTAAGAAATACAGATTTACTAAAATACCTCTATATAGTAAAATATTTGATAAAGTATTAAAAAAAAATAACAACAACAAACTACAACAAACAACAACTACTACAATCAAGGTTCAAGAAGTTTGTCTTCACAAAAACAAAAACAAAAACAAAAACAAAAACAAAAACAACGAACACAACAACAACAACAGCAACAAAAACATGGCTTTACAGTCCAAAATTTCAGAAAATTTACATATATTCAGACAAATATCTCATCTGTGATATCTGTTGAAAAATTGTTTCAGAACTTTTCCAAAGCTCAGTATCATTTGATATTATTGGCATCAGGAAGAACGGTCTGTGGAAGTACCATAGTACCAAAATCAGTTAAAGTATCTGTTCCACATTAAACATATTATCAGACATGCACAAACGTACTGAAACCTGTTAAAATGTATTTCATTGTTTTCCAATAGGGAAATCTTTTATATCTATGTCTGTTTTTATCTTCAGTCACATTTAATTACATCATGAAAACACAGGAAAGACAGGGGACAAGTTTATCTAACCTGCTCTTCTTGCTCTAAATGTAGGCCCAGAGATGGGTAAAAGATGGACAAATGTGCATAATATTTTTTTCTAGTACTATGTTGTCTTCCTGTGATTTTATCTTAAAGTAGATGGATTTTTGTACTGCTGTGCTAATATTTTAAAGTATTGTTGTTGTTGTTTTGATTTTGCTTCCATGAACTTTTCCTTTTTCCTCTCCATCCCATGCAACTTCTAGTATCCAGAATTGCCTCTAGGGAGGAGTCTATAGGAAAACTACCAGCTGTGCTAAAAACAAACAAACAAACAAACAAAAAAAAACGTTCTTTTGACGTTTCAGTCTTGAACTCCCTTAACATTTCTGCAGCAATGTCTACATTCTTGTTACTGCTGTCAAAATAGTTACACTTTTTGCAGAAAATAGTTCTCCCTTTGCAATTCAATAACTCAAAACAGAAACAAAGCAAGGAAAAAAATTAATGCCATGAAGTCAAGCAATAAAATAAACAGAAAAATTCTGGTAGCTATGCAGGAAAGCGTTAGGCAGCTTTACTGATATTATGATCATATGTTCAAGGAAGGACATAAAAAAATAACACAGGAATGAATATAACAATGTACATCCACTCCAGGATCCTGTTTACCTGTTTACCTATGGAAGACTAAAAGTATAGAATAAACAAGAAGAGATAGAAACAGTGAATACAGGACTCTCTTCAAAATGTAATTTTCACATCTTCAAGAGGTCTAGAATCTGTCTTGGAGTATGAGCTAGTTTTTAATGTATATATCAGATCTTCACATATACTTAACTTTTCCATGTAAGAAATAATTCAGAGCCTTCTCCTCTTTGGATGGGGAATTATTTATTAGTTAATGTTTATTTTCAGTGACTGCAAGTGACTTACACAGTCATGTAACAAAACTTAATTGAGAAGAAAGTATTAAAATTTCTTTGAGTGTAAGAGTGAATTCTGACCACACCTGTTTTGGATGTTAGACAAGAAAAAGGAAAGTTGTTTGTCTTGAGGAATATGAAGAAATGGCACAACTAGTGTACTAGGAATAAGGAAAAAAATAATTGTGGAAAAATTTTAGAGTGGAACTGGGACAGTAACCATAAGGATTTCCTACAACACTGACTATTTCATCTTGATGAATGGTGCTTATGTACTGAGGATTAGAAGCAAGAGTGGAGAAAACCAACAGATGGATTGCTGACAGCAGCATGGGGCAGATCTAGCTTCACACATAGTAGTGAGAAGCAGGTGTTCTGCTGAGGATCTGACATCAATGTAATATATACTCAGAACAGAAACTGCTACATATCATATCAGGAAAAACTTCAACAACAATCCAGAAATCCCAAAAGAGTGGGAAAATTTGACTTGATATGGGAACACAAATAACCACCACAAATGTTAAATTGCTGTTTATGTAATCCATGACAGCAATTAATTGTTCATTAAACAAATAAAGCTGGAAAATATTTTGATTTTTTTTTTTTTTTTCATGTGGGACATTCACTGATTTCAGTTACTTTTCCTGAATAATCCATCTTTGCTATAAAGGAACAGTTGAAACAACTTTTATAAATTTTCTTCTGCATTTCATGCAGATGCAGAAATGGTTTGTTAAATGGCTATGCACATAAAACAAATTAGGCCTTTGAAAAGGAACCTGTCTATTTTTGTACAGCATTACTAACAGTTGTGATAATATTTGTAGCAATCTTTTCCATTATTCAAAGGAAGTGCCTATTGATTGGAGTCTGTTTAAATTAGGTCAAAGCAGAATTGGTGCTCTACTGGGAGGGGACATCCAGAAATGTTGATACTGAGTTATTCTCTTTTTATAGGAAACTGCCTTCTTTTTCTTTTTCCTTGTCTTTTTTTTTTTTTTGTTTCTTCTTTGCAGGAACTGAGTGTATTTTATAAATCTTCAAAAGGACCTTTCAATTGTATTAGCAATCAAGATGCAGCTATGGGGCTCTGCCTTGTACTGTGGTGCCTCCGGACAACTTCAAATATATAAGCCAACAAGAATTGTGGTCATGGAGACCGTACCAAGAAACATTAAGAAAATCACAAAATCAGGACCATTCCTCTGTATTTTTGCTTAGTTATTTTTCACAGATAATGAGAGTTCAAGCACTCCTGCTATTCCTTCCTACTTCCAACAGTAATGGGTGGATTGTTTAGATATGAGAACTAAAGACAGCAGAGGAAATAATCAGCAAGTCGGCTTATTTTTAAGAAATACTCTTCTGAATACACCTGGTTTTTTTTTTTTTTTTTTTTTTTTTTTTTTAAAAAAAAGTTATCTTCTTTTTCACAGACTAGAATGACTTTCACAATAAATTTGTTATCCTCTGCAAATTTCAAGACATTTTCTAGGTGTGTTTGATGACTGATCCTTGTATTTCTGCTTCTAAATACCTTCTTAGAGCCAACTGGCACTGAAATACAAGGAAAGAGAGGGAGGCAGAATGAAAGAACAAAAGAAACAGAGCAAGGGAGGGAGGGAGGGAGGGAGGGAGGAAGGAAGGAAGGAAGGAAGGAAGGAAGGAAGGAAGGAAGGAAGGAAGGAAGGAAGGAAGGAAGGAAGGAAGGAATAAAATATTTAAACCACAAAACCAAAATAAATCTAGGCACAGTTGTGTCACACCAAATAGACTTAGGTACCAAAAGAAACATGTTTACATGTCTGAAGTACTGTTTATTTTCAGTTTTCATCTAGTTTTAAAAGTTGTTAACTTTGGTGTGATTTTTAGCTATCAAATGGAAATCTTTCTTTTCAGCAAAGCTTTTCCCTTCAAAGCAGAAAGAGTTAAGGTGCAAAATGCTGAATATTTTTTTAAGACAATGCTCAAAGTTTCCATAGGAGCCTATGGGACTTGAGTGCTCTTAGTTCCTGGAAAAAAAAAAAAAAAAAAAAAAAAAAGTGCTACTATCTTGCAAATGTAAGTTCCAGATATACAGTTTCTCATGTCAAAAAAGACAAACTTTACCAACTTTCTTCATGATGCTCTAGAAGATGTATTTGTAGTACAAAACTGCTGTTTTTGTCACTATAAGAATCTGGTTTTGCCTCTTCCATCTTTAGATATTTAGTTTTCGTAAGAAGGACACTTTCAACAAAGTGCACACTAGATCTTACTCACAGGATGTTTCTAGTAGTCAGATTTTTAAAACTGTGCAATTTTTTTTCTGCCTTCCCCCCACCCCTTTTTTTTTTTTTTTTCAGAAAATTAAACAATATTGAAGCTTTTATTTACTTACAGAAATCAACGTAACTATATGACAGTTTTCAATAAGACATTATGAAATACCATGTTCTGAGAAGTACTTCAGTATTGCAGTGTTTGTTAGCTTCTGGACATTGCATTTTCCTTGTGCTGTTAGCTCATGCAGATTTGTGAGTTATAATATCTTTCTCCCTAGAAATTCTTCTGAGTTCTTCACTGTATCCTTCGCCTTTTATTTTTCTTTCCCAATAGTGTGTTTGGTGTGGTTGCCTTCCGCTTTCTTTCCTTCTTGTTCACTCATCTTTTTTTTTTTTTTAATTTTATTTTCTTCTTTTTTTTTTTTTTTTTTTTTTTCATTCTGTATAAAGAGATACATGCAGCTTTACATGGCTTTCCCCAAAGCCAGGTATGCATCTTCCAACATGGTTTTGCTGACTCCTACCACTTTCTGGTCTCATACAATGAAATTGGTCCAAGTACATGATCTGTAACCATGGATAACTCATTTGTTTAAGAGCATTTGAAAACAAAAACAAAACAAAAAACAACAAACAAAAAAACCACCTTAGTTACTCTTAACTTTTACAAGCATCCAAAAACCTATGCCATTCCAGCTGTATTTTCTCAGGAGTGAAATATTCATCAGACTTCTGAACAGCAGTTATGTAACTTGTTTCCTAATATGATTTAATTGTATACTTTTAAAGGCAAGTTCTTGTCTTATTCAGGTGAGACCTTATGTAAACCCACATATAGATGTGAAATCCAGATTCTTGCCTGAATCTGAATTGCCAAGACAAGATCACAATATTAACTCTAAAAATTTTAGGGTGCTTCATTTTTCTTGTTGTTTGGTTCCTTGCTCTTTAAGTGTTCTGTCTTGGATTCTAGCCTATGAATGCTTACTCTTCTCTAAATCTAACTGGTGGTAATAAAGGGTGTATAGGTCTGTACCATAAAAAATTGACTTTAACTATATAATTCGAGGGTGGGAGAAGCCTAAAGACCATGTGCCAGAACCCGTTTTCTTGGCTCTGTCTCCCTCTGTCTCAAACCCACCAAGACTGTTCTTCACTTCCAGGCTTTGAAGAAAAGGAGACTTTCTATTTTTATGTAGCATTACTAACGGTTGTTAAAATATTTTCCACTATTCATTATTCAAAGGAAATGTCTATTGACTGGAGTGTGCTTAAGCCATGGAGGCTCTGATGGGGGACATTCAATTTGGTGATAGTGAGTCATGAAATTATTAGAGGAAACATTGTCATATTTTCTAACAAACCATGAAGTTCCCCTGTGAAATCAACACTAACAATATTACCATGGATATTGTCTGTCTCCTCTGGAAGGTGAGTCAAAGGTTTGGAGAGGAATCATAGAATCATAGAATATCCTGAGTTGGAAGGGACCCTTAAGGATCATCAAGTCCAACTCTTGACACTGCACAGGTCTACCCAAAAGTTCAGACCATGTGCCTAAGTTCACAGTCCAATCTCTTCTTAAATTCAGACAGGCTTGGTGCAGTGACCACTTCCCTGGGGAGCCTGTTCCAGTGTGCAACCACCCTCTCTGTGAAGAGCCCCCTCCTGACGTCCAGCCTAAATTTCCCCTGCCTCAGCTTAACCCCATTCCCGTGGGTCCTGTCACTGGTGTTAATGGAGAAAAGGTCTCCTGCCTCTCGACACCCCCTTACGAGGAAGTTGTAGACTGTGATGAGGTCTCCCCTCAGCCTCCTCTTCTCCAGGCTGAACAGGCCCAGTGACCTCAGCCGTTCTTCGTACGTCTTCCCCTCCAGGCCTTTCACCATCTTCGTAGCCCTCCTCTGGACACTTTCCAACAGTTTCATGTCCTTTTTATACTGTGGTGCCCAGAACTGCACACAGTACTCGAGGTGAGGCCGCACCAGCGCAGAGTAGAGCGGGACAATCACCTCCCTTGACCTACTAGCGATGCCGTGCTTGATGCACCCCAGGACACGATTGGCCCTCCTGGCTGCCAGGGCACATTGCTGGCTCATATTCAACTTGCTGTCTACCACGACCCCCAGATCCCTCTCTTCTAGGCTGCTCTCCAGCGTCTCATCGCCCAGTCTGTACATGCAGCCAGGGTTTCCCCGTCCCAGGTGCAGGACCCGGCACTTGCTCTTATTGAACTTCATGTGGTTGGTGATCGCCCAGCTCTCCAACCTGTCCAGATCCCTCTGTAAGGCCTTCTAACTGAACAGAGAAGGCCTAAGCCAGCCTTTCTCATTCATCCAGGAGAACTGAACTTTCACATAAATTGTAATTAGCAGACTTGAATTAGGATCAGAAACTGTCTCTTCAGGATGTATTCACCTCTTAAGAGGAATATGTTAATGACCCCTTCTGCAACAGGGAAGAAAATTCACAGAAATTTCTCCCTGATGATGGGAATAAACACTGTGCTCTTCCAGATGTCCACCATCAAATTCTGGCTGTAGAAGATCCTTTGTGGCATTTGTCTTTCTCCCCCTACCCCTTTCCTTCCCAGTGCTGCTCAGGATCAGGATTTTTGGCTCCAGTCTGGGCCACCAGACATGACTCGTCACATGCTTCCTTCTGGGGTTTACTCTGTCTGAAGTACCAAATACTCCAAAGGAGAAGTGGGAACATTTCCTTTTCCCTTCTTTGTTAGTGTCTATGAGTGACACAGACTTTTCCTACATGTTCAGCTCATAATAAAAACTGGTTTTATTGACTCTCATAATATTTATTATTTTTACATATGTTCTGAAATGTGGAAATCAGTGATTTGTTGTAAATCTCAGCTTCTTATCCACAAAGAAAAAAAGCACCTCTAGGCCACATGGTTCTAGAAGGGCAATATAAATTTGAGTCCAACTCATGATTTTTGATAATTTTTCAGTGGTGTTGAGATTTTGGGGAATTACTGGGATTATTTTCACAGACAAAAAATAGCTAACATAACTCTATCAATAGTGAAAATCTTCAGGGGTTAATGACAGTCTCGAGCTTTGGAAAACAACCAAAGCCCCAACAACTCAAATCTTCAGACATGGTATTAACTTTAAAATTGACCAGATTTGGAGGTTTGTTCTCCCAGATTTTTGAGCTCTCAGGGTTTATTTTTCTGATTTTTTTTTTTTTTTTCAGCAGCTTCTTAAACATCTCAAAATGAAGGTTTAGTTTCTTGATGGACACTTGGCTCCATACTGTGGCTATACAGAAAAAAAAATAATAATAAAAAAAAATGAGTTTCATAACAAAATTGTGGAGCACTGGCAATGCTCAAAATAGCATTTGTGTCCATTCTGCAACTAACGCATCAAGATATTATTGATTGGGAGATATGCAGAAATACAGGCTTCTGAGTTGTTTTTGGTCATAGCTATATAGAATATAGGAGAAGGTTCAGAACTGATCAGGAACAGGCGATATCAAACTCCTAGAAGAAAATATAACCTTATGTTGGCTGAGGCTGTAGCATGGAGTGCACAAGATAAAGATATCCTGGTAAAGTAATGCCCTAGTTTTTGTAGAGCCTGTAATAGTTTCCTAACTTCTTTTCCTGTAAAGGTATGTTAAAGATCTTATGTATCTGCTTCACATCTTCTTAACAAAAACAAATGGTAGATTTGGTTAGAAATGGACATTTATAAATAGTCGTATCAATATATCTATTTATTTTATGTGTTTAGAGGTGCTATTTTCCTTATTATAACAGGTATAATGTAATACCTGTTCCAATGCAATATATTTTATTCTGAAATATTTCAGAATTTATAGAAATCTGTGATAATAAGCGATATGAAACAAACAAAAAAAAAAAAAAAAAAAAAAAAAAAAAAAAACACCTCTGACAGTAGAACAGATATACAAATGTCTCATTTTTGGTAACTAAAAGTAGTCCTGCAATATGCAAATTTCCCAGAAGAGGGAGCAATCTACCTATGGACGCGTTGTTTCAGCAACCTTCCTCCCATTTTAAAAAACTTCGTATTTATACAATCGAGGAAGAAATGGGACTTCTACTCTTTCTTTTAGAAATCCGGCATTTGACACAGTTTCCTTCATGTTAATACCGGCAACAGACTGGGAAGGACAAGAAAAAGGAATCAGCTGAGGGAATTGTTTGTGAAATAATTTTGAATATCCCAAAAAGGAAAGGCTTGCTGCAGCTGAAGTCTTGCAGGGTGGGAGGCCTCGCAATGAAAGCTGAAATGAGTGGTAGCAAAATCATCATGGTGCTTTGCAGATCATTCTTTAAGCATTTTACATGTACTTGTTTGGGTACTTTCTACACATAGCAAGATTTTTTACCTGTGTGAGAAAAAATGTCCTCATATGAATGAAAGCATGAGCCTTTTAACATTTTGAGAGAACAAAGACAATAATGGACATTTAAACTTTCTATTAAATGGGTTTCACTATGTATTTGAGGTTTAAATATAAAAGCACTGTGTTTTTTCCCCCCCTGTGTAATACAGACTCTGTGTTCCCCTTAAGTAAACATCACTCTTTACTTAAAAGAAGAAATAAATAAAAACAATTATAATAATATTATTGGAATTCCTTTAAATACCTTTTTTATTATTTTATTATTATTATTATTATTATTATTATTATTATTATTATTATTATTATTATTATTATTATTATTATTTCTTCATGGTGTCGGTGATATTTTTGCTGTTGTTTGCCTTTTATATGAAAAGTCTAGAAAATGTATGTGCAAGCACGTTGCCTTGAGTGACCCCCCCCAACAAGTTAATATGCACAACTTTTCCACTTGTATCAAGCAAAATTCTTCCAACACCAGTCTGAAGGGTTTCATTAAGCACATTTGTTGGCAGGCTAAATTATTAGTACACTTTAAAAATGTTTGCTTTGCAGCTTTAAGAATATGTATTTATATTTTAAGATTTATTTATTGATGGCTTTCCTAATGATGGACGAACTGCAATTCTTACTCATGTGAGTAGTGCTCTGGAACTTTTGCTGTTAAATGGAATAATTCATATGAGTAAATGCTGCCTTTTAAAGCCATAAATGCTTTGCTAAGGTCTCAGCCTTGGCAAAGTTTACCCAAGAAAATAGTCATTACTCAGCATAGGGAGTGCTTTGAAAAGTGAGTGTTCAGAATTTTATTCTCTTAATTAATCTTAATCAGTGCAGGTGAGATAGATGATATTTTAATGAAATAAGACCTCTGAGGTGCTAAACTATCCCTTGTAATCATCAGGAGATGAAGGAGCTCAGTGCTGTTCAGAATTAGCCACTCATTTGAAAACATTTTATTCTTTGAGATATTGATACTATTAATTGCTGCTGGAAACCTTGCTGCACCAGAGATCTGTCCCTGTTGAAAAACAAACAAACAAACAAACAAACAAAGACAAACAGGGAGGAAAGGAGAGGAGAGGAGAGGAGAGGAGAGGAGAGGAGAGGAGAGGAGAGGAGAGGAGAGGAGAGGAGAGGAGAGGAGAGGAGAGGAGAGGAGAGGAGAGGAGAGGAGAGGAGAGGAGAGGAGAGGAGAGGAGAGGAGAGGAGAGGAGAGGAGAGGAGAGGAGAGGAGAGGAGAGGAGAGGAGAGGAGAGGAGAGGAGAGGAGAGGAGAGGAGAGGAGAGGAGAGATCACAGGATCGAAATCAGAATAATTTTCTACTGCCTCGTAATACAGGTTTATCTTGGGCTGCTACCTCAACAGCTAATTGATTTACACCTTGCCAGTGGGGTCAAGACTGTGCTAAGTGCTTGATGTGCAGACCGTGGAGAACCCTGAGTCAGGAGGATTTGTAGCTTCTGCTGAGTGGAAATATAGCAATGGGAGTACATCCTTCACAACCTCTCCCTGTTTTTTGTTTGTTTGTTTGTTTGTTTTCCCCAGATACAGCAAAGACTGGGTACAAACAAGACAAAATTAGGAACAAGAAATTGGAGTGTCAACTCATAAAACAGAAAATGAATAAAAAGCCAAACCAATAAAACAACAACAAACACTGAGCCAAAAGGGTGGGTACAGATGCAAATAAAGTCAGTTAATGAATTAAATTGAAAATGTGCAATATGTTCTGTAGGAGAGAGTGGCTGAAACTGGGAGAAAGACACCACAAAACCATAAGTAACTTCTTCCCCTACAGTGCACTTTGAACTGGCAAACGTTAAAGAGAGAAGGATGGGTGATCCCAAATATCAGCCATCATTGTAGAAAGGCATGTGCCTGGCTGGACCAGGCACACCTTTTCAGGAAGTATTTGTTTGGAAACTACTTACCTTAAAGATCAGAAAGAACTTTTCATAGACTTGATGAAATAAGGTAATTCAAATAAATTAAGGAAATACAAAGAATCTGCAAACACTCTTTGATCCTTGAGAGACATATTTGGGCAAACACAGGAAAGAGGCCCTTCTCTGGCAAGAATTATATGCAAAAGCACCTTGGCTCTGAGTCAGCAAGGTACTACACACAAGTCCAATGAGAGGACAATGAGAGGACAAGTCCAAATTCTGTGATAAACCATCACTTCAAGTGTTGATATTTGCAGTGAAAACCTTCACAACCAATCAAATACAAAAAGAGTCAGACATGGGACCAGAATGCAGGTTAAAATGAAGCTGTAACTGCACTCATACAGATAACATACCCGTTTGTCAGCCCAACCTGAGTGAAAGCTTACTGTTTTCCATCCTCATCACAATTCAGGCAGCAGGGTCAAAGACTGAAACAGGAATCAGATCTACCGTGGGAATTAATTAGGTGTTGTATTTTCTCAGTATGACAAGCACAAGAGAGATTTTCTATACAAATAAAAATCATCTAAGACTTTAAAATAACATACAGCTTTTATTAAAGTTATTAATTAAAAGTAAAGGTATTAATTAAAAGTAATATTAAAGGTATACATAAGCCATGGGTTCTGTCTTGACTTTCTGTTAAGACAAGAAAATAAATAAGCATACTTTCAGTAGGTCCACTTGGTTGCCTGTGTTTTCTGTGACATTGCTGTCTGGGAAACAGGGAGTGAATACATGTTTTAAGTACTCAAACTTTCCAAACTGGTATGGTTGGACTCTGGGGTGTGTGGGAATGTTTGTGCATGTGCATGAACATGCATATGAAGATGCAAAGTCTTTCATATTCTCTCTGATATTATCTATACATAGATAGGTTAGGAAGGAAAATTTCTTTAGGATGCTACTTACCATTTAATATAGCCTTGGGCTTGAGGAAGCAAGAACAATAGTCTTATTTTGATAGATACACAGGCACACAAATAAAGTCATTCTAAATTTGGGTTAAAAAAAAAAAAAAAAAAAAAAAAAAGGATTTTTTATATATATATATATATATATATTTTTTTTTTTTTTTTTTTCCCAGGCACTGCCTGGGAAATCTGCACAATTACTTGATAACAGAACAACTTCTATGCCTCATAAACTTCTGTCATGGGCTTTAGTCCAACGCCATGCAAGTATACATTGTTCTAATAGGAGAGAAAAAGTTCAGCTCCTTTCAAGGAAAGATGTCCAGGTATTGTCGATAGCAACACTTTGAGAACCTTGTTATAAATTAGTGTTTCTTTACATATAACTGCTATTGTCTGCAGCTCCAAAACAGTTGATCAAGAAATAACTAATCAGAAGAACTTGTAGAATACTTGTACACACAGATTTTTGTTCTGACAGAATGTATCTCATTATATGATTAACTGGTAGCTTTCACTGGCAGTGAGGGTTGGTGATAGTTTTGCCCTTAAAGCAGGTAATGTTGATCTGACCTAAACAAGACTGAAAGATACCTCCAGGCTGATAAACTCCAAATGCCCAGGATAATGAGTGGTCATAAAATTCCTTTTATAAGTCACTGAAATGTTTGCCTTAAAACTTTTAGTCTTTTACTAAGACTCTACCTGGTAACCTCATGTTTGTGGTTAAAACATATCTTCTAATTTCCAGCTTCAGTACCCTCATAATTAATTTATTAATTTCTCTTGATTCCTCACTGTCTTTTAGCTTAAACAGCTGTATTATCTTACTGATATTGAAACTAAGAACACCCTCAAGACATTTTTTACAACAAATACCTCAACATCCAATTGTTAAAAAACAAAACAAAACAAAAATCTTGTTGCTGTCACTTTTTATAGAAAAGGTTTTTAATCTTGTGATCTTCCTAACAGATTTTCTGTATCTTTGTCCCATTCTGAACCTATCTTGCCTGGACACAAACAGCTACTGTTATGCATGGAGCCCTATCAATGATGAATATAAAGACACTATTATTTCATTCTCTTTCAGTGGATATATCCTTCCTTCCCTTTTTCACAGACACAGCACATTATTCAGGCTTCCTGTGACTGACCAGCACACACAAGTTTTCCTCCTCCTCTGTCATTCTCAGTGAATGAACTCGCAAGATTATAGCAGAGATTCTTGTTATTAGTCCCCAAGTGCATGACCTTATAATTTACACTCTTGCATTTCTTTCCTTTTCTATTGCTTTGGTCCTTAAGGTCATTCAACTTTTTAGCTATTCCTTCCTTATCTAGTCAAAATACCATTTTTCTGTAAGGCACACTGGAACAAAGCAAGCTGTTTGATTAAACTTTAGTTGAAGTCCTAGTCATTTCTGTGCTCTTTTTTTTTTTTTTTCAATTTCCCATTAGCCATCTTGTCTTTTTCCTTATGTTCCATTTAATTACTCTTACCAGGAAGGAAGGTAAAATATTAATCTGGTCTGGAACTATATTTTGATTATATTTAAACTCTACCTAGTTAATACTGCACGGTATAGTATTTTTTTTCTTGATCTCCCACACAGACGCATCTGGCAAATCTGTTATTTGTTTTAACCCTTTCCCTTCCCTTCCCTTCCCTTCCCTTCCCTTCCCTTCCCTTCCCTTCCCTTCCCTTCCCTTCCCTTCCCTTCCCTTCCCTTCCCTTCCCTTCCCTTCCCTTCCCTTCCCTTCCCTTCCCTTCCCTTCCCTTCCCTTCCCTTCCCTTCCCTTCCCTTCCCTTCCCTTCCCTTCCCTTCCCTTCCCTTCCCTTCCCTTCCCTTCCCTTCCCTTCCTTTCCTTTCCTTTCCTTTCCTTTCCTTTCCTTTCCTTTCCTTTCCTTTCCTTTCCTTTCCTTTCCTTTCCTTTCCTTTCCTTTCCTTTCCTTTCCTTTCCTTTCCTTTCCTTTCCTTTCCTTTCCTTTCCTTTCCTTTCCTTTCCTTTCCTTTCCTTTCCTTTCCTTTCGTGTTCAACTGAGCTTTCAAAAATCCTCATATTACCTCTCTATATCTTGACCTTGACCTTGTATGCACAGCTCTCTTTATTGATCTCTTCACTGTATGGTTAATCTTAATATGTCCCTTCAAGACCCTTCTTCAATTTTTTATTTGGAGGTTCCATAAATCTTCCACACAGGCAAACACAATACTTTTAGTGCTTCTTACCAGTTGCCTTCATTTCTCAGTTCATCAGAGTTCCAGTTCGACACAAACCATGGGCAACATTCATGGCTGCTACATACAGAGACCTTCCTGAGAGTCGTGAGAGAATGGTTGGTGAACAAGGGATGTTGAGATACATTTGCAGAGTGACTTCACATGATACCATGTCATAACAACAATTGTGGGATTTGCAGATAAAAGAGTGTAAGAACAACAGACCAAGAACAAGGGAAAAGTACTGCTAGAGAAGTGATGGAAAACACTGGCTGAGATACCCTGAGTGAAATGCTGCAGAGCTGCAAGTGAAAAGCAGGCTACTGAATTACAAATCACAAGTTCTCATCATACAGGGAAAGGCCAGTGAGTTGCACAGTTTGTGTGCAGGTAAGTGGTTACCTGGAGGCCAGGACCATGGTTTGCAGTATTGCTCCATGGCAAGTGGTTAGATTGGACTGTGGTGTGGTCCAGAAGAAATAATTACACAACTGTGACTGTTAACACATTCTCCTCATTATTATTTTTACATGTAACGTTCTTTTAAAAATGTTTAGATGTTCTTATGTAATATAATATATATAATATAAATTGAATTTTAGAAATTCTGTAGTCAAGTCCAGTTATGAGGAAAAAAAAAAAAAAAAGTGATAAGTTGTGAGATTTAGTACAGACAAAAACAATAGAGAGTTCATGGATTATTGTCATGGTTTAACCCGGCCGGCAGCTAAACACCACGCAGCCATTCGCTCACCCTCCCCCCTCCCTCTCTGGGACAGGGGAGAGAAATGGAAAGTGAAGCCCGTGAGTTGAGATAAAGACAGTTTAATAAGACAGAAAAATAATAATAACAAAAATAATAATAACAATAATAATAATAATAATACAATGGTGATAATAGGAAAGTAATAATAATATGTACAAACAAGTGATGCACAATGCAATTGCTCACCACCCGCTGACTGATGCCCAGCCTAACCCCGAGCAGTCCGGCCCCCTCCCCCCCCCGCTAGCCACCCCTATATATTGTTTAGCATGACGTCAGATGGTATGGAATAGCCCTTTGGCTAGTTTGGGTCACCTGTCCTGGGTCTGTCCCCTCCCAGCTCTTACTGCACCCCCAGCCTGCCTGTTGGCAGGACAGAGCAAAAGGCTGAGATGTCCTTGGTTTGGTATAAGCACTGCTCTGCAACAATTAAAACATTGGGGTGTTATCAGCACTCTTCTCATCCTAAGCCAAAACACAGCATTCCACCAGCTACTAGGAAGAAAATTAATTCTGTTCTAACTGAAACCAGGACAATTATGTAGCTTGAATGCTCTTCTATGAAGTCATGAGCCACACCTCAGGAACAATCTTTCAAAACACAAGAGGAGCCATAAAATACTGGTGCTGAGATACATCGACTATCTTAATTCAGCCATGATTTCTTTAAGAGCTTTTTCTAAGACTAAAGGTTACTCTTTGAAAGACAATTTGGAAACATTATCTAGAAAACTAGTAGCTTTTCTCAGTGAAAACTGAGTATAGCTCAGGGCTAAGTTTATGGCTATGGTTTTTGCCATGCTTTCTGCTTCTTCTAGAGCAGAAATGGACTCATGAGGACCCTGACAATGAAAGTGCACTCTTTACAATAAAAACCAGAACAGTTAATCCACTATGAGACCAAATCAGTTATTGCTATTAAGTATTTGGACTGCCATACAGTGTTTGTCAAATTACCCATACATTTCAAAAGTTCACAGTGGAAGTCCATTATTGGTTTGTATTCATGTTGAGCATCTGCTTAAAATGTTTGTTATCCACCTAATCAGGAAGCAAACTTGCCTCCTGATGTGTGAATTACTTACTGGTCAAATGCCAAATCACCATCAAGAGCTAACAGTAAATAATGTACATGATTAGCTTTTAGCTTTTCAGGGAGTGGGTTTTGATCTCAAACAATGAGTACCATATGCCTCATTGCCTTGTTGTATGATCCCTGGAGTGTTTTCCAGAAATTAGCATTACAATATATTTTTATGATACAATTACTTTCTTCTTTTTTTTTTTTTCTTTTTTTTTTTTTCTTTTTTTTTTTCTCTGATGTTTTGTGTATCTAAACTTTGCTGCGTAAGGTACAGAACATAAAGAATAGATATACATATCTTTCTCATTACAACATTTCTATAAAATGACAGTATGGGAGCTCTAGAAGTAACGAACAAAGTAGCCATATATACTTCTGGTACAATCTTCTAGCTTTTGGCAATCTGGCATAGAGTCTTCAGGAATGGGAAGAGAACTTTATGTTTGATAACTCTTGATGTTTTGTTTTCTTGTCATCTAATCATCTGAACTGCCATTTGGTGGTGAGTTTCACAGTTTAAATATGACCTTTGTCAACCTCTCTCTCTCTTTCTCATCCCCCTCCCCTACCTCCCATCTTACAGTGTTGTAAGAGAGCTGCTGACTGGTCACAGGTGTCATTGAGTTTATTTGCAGCAGAGAAGTGTATGCTTGCAATCTTGAAAGACTGGGAAAGCATGAAAAGCAGAAGGGAAATGCTTTGCATCTTAGTTGATGCCTGAGCTGTTGCACATTGAGTAATATTTGGGTCAGGCAGAAGTTCCAGGATTAGGTAGAAATGATGGTTGGTACTTACAACATGTAGTATCTCATCTGTTCTGAGGCTGTACAAGGATTTCTGTTCAGGGTTGCAGGTTTCAAATTTTTACCATGTGTCAGGTGCTTCAGTCAGAGCTCAGAGGAAAAAGGAAATAAGTGCATTCACTTAATCACTCAGGTTTACAACTGAGGGATGCATAATATTATGAAGTCTGCATGCTATATATGTGTTACTCTAAATGCATGTTTCAGATCTGTTTGGTTTTGTTTTCTTTTTTGTTTGTTTTTAGGGGGAAAATTAGCAAAATATCTGGCTGATTGCCTGGATACTGTAACTGATGCTATCTATAAAGATCGCTGTACTGTTTTTTGGTAGCGGTGGTGGTGATTTTTGGTGGTGGTGGTTTTATTTACTTTTTTTGTTTGTTTGTTTGCTTGGTTTGTTTGTCATTTGTTTGTTCATTATTGTGCTGTTTTGTTTGTTTGTTTGTTGAGTGGAGGCTGCCATTTTCACCTGACTTTGTATATATACAAAGAATCTGTTTATATATATTCAAATTCAGGCTGATTCAATGGTTTAAAATGTGAGATAAAGGCTGAATAATATCAGAAAGAGGTATGTCTTTATGAATAAAAGATAATATTTAAAAATAGCTAGTTTACACTAAGCTTAAAAAACCTAGCCACATCAGCAAATGAGGAAATTTGTTTAAGATATTCCAGCAAATCTATGACTTGATAGCTCAGCTAAAGGCAAGTTAAAAATATTTACAAATCTGAAGTAATTTTGTATTTGTACTTGCAGTTCTATTAAGAACCTAATAAATAGGAATATAATCTGTGTGATGTTGACTGGCAACTATTATGGTCTCTTAAAAGTTATTTTCTTCATCTATTTGAACTGTTTTTTCATCACTGAAAGATTTATTATGGTGAAATGTATTTTCCCTTAAAAACTATGAAAGATTAAAACTGTGGATCAGTGACAGATGTTGATGTGAACAAGCAAGCAAAATCTAATATTTGTATATATACAATTACTTCAGTGCCCTCAGTATTTCCTACTATACCAAAATTTTACCAAAATATTGGGCTTTTTCTCAAAGGCACTTTCTTCTTTTCCCTTGCTCAAAAGTACTCCATGTGGATGTGATACGTACTACAGAACCAGAAATGAGATAGGAAGAAATCTGTTGTTTGCTTACTGGTATTCCTAATGACTGTATGGCATTTTTCAGGTATAAGAAAAAACAATGACAAAAACAACACCACCAACAAAACATGCATTGGAAATCTAAGTCTGTGCTTAAAAATGTGACACCACGTTCACAACATTCACAAATGCTACATCAGACACAAAGAAACTGAGGAGAAAGCTCTTAACTGAAAAATTGTCTGTGAGACATGCTTATCCAATTTTCTCCTTGTGCTTTTCTTCTGCAATGTCCATATCACATCCAACACCATAACAGTAAGGAGTCACCAGTTCCTCTCTCGTGCTCCACAATACCACATCCTGGTGTGGTTGCCTGGCCAGCTCTGTCATCTGCTGCTAATTTCACCTGAGATGTAGTGCCCCAGTGTAAGAGAGTGGTGCTAGATGTTGTGTGATGCTGTGCACTGCCAAAGGCCTTGGGGGACCCTCTGTTCACATGTTTGTACTGATATATGACCCAACATGAACAGTCTTTTACAGAGGCCCTCTGGGAAAATGAGAGCATTCAATAGTGAAGTTATTTCTGAATGCATTTACTTCTCTGGGAAACTTTTTTTTTCTTTCTTTTTTTTTTTTTTTTTTTTCCTCCCCTCAGATACTGTAATTAAATGAAACTTGTCTTCTCAATATTCTCTTTTCAACATCATTTCTGAGCTAAACCCAGTAAATTCAAATAGTTGTCTTGTAACACAACATTTTCACAGTACCTTAGCCATTGAGAGAGATATCACCACCATCTATGGAACCATGGTGAAAACTTGTTTATGCTTATATTGAACACCTTTAGCATCCAAAAAGTCTATTTTATTTTTTTTTCCAGCGGAGGCAGCTTCTTGTATGTAGTTCCTTATTTTATGAATACAAGTTCTGTGGTTGTGCCACTGTGGGGCTGTGGCTGCAGCAGTGATTACTGTTTGTCTTCACTGCCCAGTGTGTCTCTTTTACCACTTATACAAGCAGCCTGATGTTGTGGTGAGGATAGCAGCCAAAGGCTAGCATGCAAAATCCAATATACAGAAGGCAATTCTGTGTGACTGCTTCTTAACATATTAACCTATAATTAGACAAGAGACAGTAAGCTAAGGAAGAGGAGCGGCTTGAAACAGAGCATTGAGTCATATGGAAAGGATAGTTTGTTGCTCCAATAACCTCTCTGAAAAAGTTCACCTTTCCCTTCATGCAAGCACTGAAACATGTTGCTTTGCAAATCGTTTCCTCCTGTCTATGCATCCACTTTCATACTTCAACAATACTTAGCAACTTTTTACTGGCATGAGTGACTTTTGTACTTGTCTCTACAGATGGTTTTAGTTTAGATTAGAATTGTAAAGCTGCTGATGATACTTGAGTTCAAACTCTGGGTGGCAAAACTGTGTACACCCTTTCCACACTCAGACCTTTGGGGTTCTGTTGCAGTGTTTCTGAAAGCAAAAGATTTTTACTTGCAAATTATCTTGTGTGCACTTTTACCTTTCAGATTGGTGTGCCAGCAAGCCAGGATGAACCTGGCAGTAGTTAGAATTGTAGATCATCAGTAGCTATGTGAGAGATGTCAGGCTGTTCAGATTTACTATAACCTTGAGCTATGCCATATGATCCCAGACAAGAAAAATATAACAATCCTTCACCAGTACTCTCCTTTTCTATAGATCTATGAAGCTAGGTCTTTGTCATTACTAGAAGAAATTATGTTGCTTGAATTGCTACCTGCATATAAGATGTTATTAGACAAAACAAAGACAGTATGCAGAATGAGGTGATTTCATATTTTATTTGCAAAATATATTCTGAAGGAAATTGTAGAAGTTACTATACTATTATGATGGTAGCACCAGAAGTACTAGAATTTAGTCCAATGGCAATGTACAGAAGATGAGAAATTGAGACAAATATCTGACAAAGTTAAAAAAAAAAAAGTTGGTGTTCTCTTAAAACCGTTACTCAATGAAGCCCAATTTACAAGAAATATAGCAGTCAGGATCAAATGTGTACAGAGGTTTGCATGTAACAGAAATTCAGATGTGTCACCAGGAAACTACTCCATGGGAATGTGGCTAAAATGAGCTACGGTTAAAGCACCTTTGTGAATACATACTTTAATGAGATCTGGTTATTTGTAGAAACATAAAGAAAAGGTTATTCACACTGCCTAGCTCCAGGCACATGAATTAGGAGTCTGAACTCCTGTATAGTCAGTAAAGGCTTCTTCAGAGGTCTGACCATGATAAGGAAGTTAACTTTGATGTTCAAAGTTATCTTCATAATGGGCATATTTGTCATCATTGATTAAAAAGGGAGATCATTCTCACTTAGCTACCTGTTTTAATTGTTCACAGTCAGAAGTTGTGAATATCCTCTATCAGATGCTGTAACATCTGATACTCAACAATTTTCTCATGAAGCAAAAGCCAAATTCCAGATGTGACCACTTGACATTATATTAGGAATGTGTGTTCTGAGACTGTCATTTCAATTTGCATAACTAACAAATGGATTATTTCTTTTACTGCTGATAACTAGGTCTAAATGATGTTATTGAAATAAATTGACTCTGCTTTCATGTGGAGAGTGAAAACCACACTTCTTCAATGGAAATATTAATAAGTAATGAAAGAACAGAATTTAACAGACAAGATTTAATTAAAAAGTCATACAAAAGAAGACAGAAGTACAGAATAAAAAGACAGAGAAGTAACACTAACTAATAAGTGCAAATGAGGTGTCCTATTCAGCACTTCAGGAAGGAAGAGTGACAGACACAAGAGTGTTTAGCTTATTTTGTACCATGAAGAATTACCAACTGTAGCATAGCCATGACCTTGAGGACAATGTTCTTTTATATTTGAAAAGATAATGATGTGAAATCAGAGTTCTGTTAGACTGCTTAAAGAAATGGCAAATTATACATCCAGATACTGTTATTAGTTTCCTGATAATTACAATCAATTCTTAAAAAGTAAGTATATCTTTGAAACTGTATCTGCATACATATATGATAGTCTTATAAGTAAGAAGAATTATCTCATTGATTGTGTATTTTTACCTTTTTTAAATAGGGGAAAAATAAAGGTGTCACACTGAAATCAGTTTCCTTAAAAGGAGATGTTGGATTAGTAAATTAAGAATAATATAATTTAATTAACTATTGGTTATTCTCATTATCTCTTTCTCATCAACTCATCAATTTACATGTGCCATATCAAAACTTCATTTAGTGGATTTAAAGGTTTTTCAATGGATTTCCTTTCCACTCATCTTGTTTTCAAAGATTAGTAACAAATATGTACATTTGCTTCAGTCAAAAACAAATTATTTTTGAAAAAGTTACAAATAAATGATGCACCTGGAACTTAGAGCAATCATATCAAACATTTTTTTTTATGGATAGTTTGTTACTATCCATAGAAGATTGCTGAGGATGCTTTAAGAGAATAAACAGAAAACATCTAAAAAAAATTGACACAGACTATTTTTTTCCATTCCTTACAGAAATTTGAAATGGTGCTTGCTGTTATTCTTCACTGAGATTGTGTAGTATGTCTAGTCAGTCTAATAACTGGAAATAAGCAAAATGAAAATCAAGAGCATCAAAACCAGATTTCACTCCGCAGCCAAATGAGATACTAAAAAGGCGTGCCTAAATTAAGGAGTCATTCGGCATGACATCAGAAAATGATCCCACTTGAGAGACATTACCTGTCAGAATCTCCACACTCCCCCTGGACGTTATGCAATTTCTACTTTTGTTTTATTAACTATTTTGTAGTAGTGATTTTAATTGATATTGCACTTTATTGCATATTGAAAGGCAGTGATAAAAGTAGACATCAAATACAGAAACTATAGGCCCATACCATCTGTGTAACAGGACCTGGCTGTTTTTTACCTCTGCTATATTTGACATTTATAGCCTGAGGAGACATGCTTTCCTGATACTAGTGCAATGGTAGTAGCTTGAACTGCCATGTCAGGCTGGTGGGGCAGGAGATGATGATAAAGTAAAGGAAAATGAAACAATAGGTGAAGAGCCGAAGAAAGAGAGACAGTCAAACAAATCCTTGAATCCTTGTCCTGATCCAAGAATAAAAGGAAAAGAACAATGAGCATAAGAAAGATGACAATAAAGAAATTTCAGGAACCAAAAAAAAAAAAAAAAAGAGGAAAAAAAAAAAAGGAAAACTGTGAATTGAGAGATTGAGAAAATTAAATCTGGCAGGTGACAAATGACTGAAACAATGTTGTGGTGAGTAAATTGTGGAAAATATTTTTAAACGGCTGTGGTGGTTCTACCGTGCTGGGCAGCTAAACCCCACAACCGCTCTCTCACTCCCCCTCCTTTAGATAAGGAGGGGGAGAAGTAAAGCAAAGAACAACTCACGGGTTGAGATAAGGATAATTTAATTAAAGGGAAATAATTATAATAATTAAATAAAGACTACCATGAACTAAACAATTTAACTAAGGGGAAATAAAAGGGAAAGGGGAAAAAGGGAGGAAAACAAACAAACAAAATAAATGAAAGCTATATGGAAGTGCAGAGGAAAGAAATTACTCTCTACTTCCCACAAATGAGTGATGATTGACCACGTCCTTGAAGCAAGGCCTCAACGCACGCAGCCAGTGTTCGAGAGGAGGACCGACGTCTTCTCAACGAGAGCCCACCCCTCCCCTCTTCTTCCTGTTTCCACCTTTTATTGCTGAGTGTGACACCACATGGTATGGAATATCCCTTTGATTGGTTTAGGTCAGCTGCCCTAGTGATGTTTCTCTCCTCACTTTTTTGCCCACCCCCTAGGAGGGTTAGAGAAAGGCCCAATGCTGTGCCACTGCTGCTCAGCAGTAGACACAACACTGGTGTGATAACACTGCTGTTCCAGCTACAAGTACAGAGTACGGCACTGAATGGGCTGCTGCCGGGAAAGTTAACATTCCAGCCAGACCCAGTACAACGGCTAACTGGAAAAAAAATGGATTTAGTAAAAGATGTTTGAAAGTGTAAAAATATAGGGTATAATATTGAATACCACACAAATAAACCTGCATACATTCCATTTAAATTTAGCGGATTCCCTGTATTCAGTAGATGGTATGCAACAGTTCATAGGTTATTTACACATGCCTTCTGGAACTATTTGAAAATATATCAATCTGGTTTAAGCACTTTTTATGCTCTATCACAAAGAACTGTTCACCAGACCTAAATCACCAGCTGGTATTCTTGATGATTCCCCTTGACAAACGGATACCTTCCATTCAGCAAGGAGATGTGCAGCTCTCCTCGGTTTGTGTTACCAAATGCAGCATTGGATTAGGCATGTGTTGAATCGCCATAGGTCCAAAAGCTGATTTATTTGAAGAATGTCTGTAGTGCAAGAAAGAATACAGGCTTAACAAACAGATTTGGGAATAGCATCTCATATGGAAGGAAAGGCTGTGATTTGGCATGGATCTCTCAGAACTGATAAAAGTACTGTATTGAGAGCAGCAGTCTGGTATGGAAGTTGGATAAGCAGTTGGGTATGGGAATTGTGAAATATAAAAGAAAAAATCACTTATATTTCCTAGATCATTCTTCTACATATGGAAACATATATTATAGTTTAAGATTCTTATTAAAAAACCCTAAAAATTAGAAGGACTTTTACCTTTAGTTTCCTTACAGCAATCATTCTAGATATTACCAATGTAATTACCATCTTTCCTGCACTTAACGCTCTTTCTCTTATGTACCATTATCTCTTAAACTGTCCGAAATATTAGAAGAAACTGCTTTCCTAGCATTTTTAAAATAAATGAGTTTTTTTATTACACATCTGGAAATAATGCATTAAATAGATCTCTCAGAAATATTTTTTCTAATGTATGTTTTGGGAACCTTAGAAATTTCAGTTATTTTTATCATGATTAGTTAAGTATAGATGTGAGCCTTGCTGACGGGTCATTTTTCAAAACCTTATCCTATGTCATTTAATGGGTGGTCCTGATGTCAAGAAATAATTGTGAAGGGAAAACCTGGCTGAGAGGAAGCAGAATTAAAATTTGCCCAGTGTCAGGTGGGTCACCACTTTAATGCTGTGTAGCATTTTATTATGATAATATTATTTTGAGAATGTTATATATTATCATTTATATGTAGTAATTCAGTTGTAAATTCATGTGATATGAAATATTTAGGAGAAAAGAGTCCTTAACTCTTTGTATAAGCACTGCTCTGCAACAACTGAAAACATTGGTGTGTTATCACCAGTGTGTTATCACCACTATTTTAATAAAAAACCCAAGATATGGCATGCTACAAGCCTCTACAAAAAAAGCAAACAAAGAACAACAACAACAAACAAACCAAAAAAAAACCTCTATCCCAGTCAAAACAATTACCTATGACAGCAAACATAGCAGTATTCTGGTTTACTAACTTCAAAGGACATAAAATCAGTAATATTTGAGGACTAGCTCCTTTTTTTTTTTTTTCTTTCATTATTAAACCAATATGATTTGCACAGGGGAAATCAGAAGGACTTGATATCTCCCCTTTTTAACCATGCGTTAGCATGTGGGGAAGTTAAAGTTCTAGTTCATTAGTAATAATAGAAGCAGACAGTGGTATCTTTCCTTTTTAGCACTTAGGGGCTGACACAATTGTTTCTCTCAATGATCCTACTAAATATATGTCTCAACTGTGCAATCATGCTGTACAATCCATGGGGTCCTTTGCATCATAAATGCCAGAAAGCTGAAGAATCCTTCTAGATCCCTGTCCTCCACAAGATATAGACTGTAATTCCAGGAGATCCACTGCATTATGTACATTTCACAGCTCCTCTGTAGTCAGTGTATTTCTTGCACGGTACAAACTGATTAAAATGAAGCCACATCATATTTCTTTTCCAAAGAAAACAAATCTTGAGTAAATGCTGTTGCTTTCACTTGCACTACACTGCCTCGGTAGGACCAGTCAGAAAAGGCTATATATCTCATAAATCTTATCCTCAGATTGGTCAGGTACCATACTGCTGCAAAGATGCCAAGACCTCAAAGCTCTTATCATCAATATCAACAGAGATCTGCTCCTTTTCTTCCTTTTCTTTTATTTCTCTCTCTCTTTTTTTTTTTTTTTTTTTTTTTTTTTTTTTAGGCAAGGAGGGACTGTGGTGTGAAAATATTACAGTCCATACCCTCTGTAACTGTCTTGTTTGCATATATAAATATTGCTTCTTTAAGAAAAACAGACACTGGCAGCAGTGTAAGGATGTATGTTTTAATATCTGCGCATATACAGATATCAGTCTGTTTAGAGTGAGAAGGCTGGAGAACAGGCACACACAACTGGCACAAAAGGGAAGCTGACCTTTCAGTGTTTACCCTGGTGGTGTTTTCAATGGCACCCACCTGGCTGACGTTGGCCACACCGTTTAGGAAAGTGCCAATAGACTTTGCAAATCTGAAAGCTCCTTTGCAAGACATTTACTATATGGCTTGCTTGAACTTCCTTTTCTGGGGCCCCACATTCTGTAAGCAATTAATTTTGTTTTATAACATATATATTCAGAGGACAGGTCAGTGTCTTGATGCATATAACCTGTACACTGTTAAAGGTTCTGTGCCTTCAGAGTAGCAACTTAAATCCTCACGTACCTTCCTGCAGTAGCTGGGGTTGTGTGAGCTTGCAGTCATCCACAATAGCTATGAATGCAGAGGTGGAATTACTGGGTGCAGAAAATTGGAGTACAGAGTACTCATGAAATGGGAGATTCCTAGGAAAAAGGGAGTTCTCTAATGAACATCCCTTTATATTTTCCAGCCACCTGTATACCCATAGTGCTGCCAAATATAAGATTTTTTATTGCATAACCCACACTAAACAAGCAAGAAGGTGGAAATGAACTGTGTATCTACATAGAAAAATATGCCCAGTTATTCTGAGAGTTGAGGTAGGAAGTTAGGGAAATTTGGAGAGATAGCTCCTGAGGAAGAGAAGAGTTGTAGTTTTCAATATCAGGCAGGTAATATGCAATAGCAAAGTTGAAGAGGCAGAAAATAATGGGCTGGGTCTTGCTGTGAGGAAGTGAGAGTAGAGGGTCTGTCTGGCTGCTGTTGGAAGGACACAACAGAAGTGTGGAGGAAGCAGGGAAGCTTCTGGGACAGAAGGAAGTGGAGAAGAGAATTTGGTGCTTGGCTGATCTCCTTAAATCAACATTTGACCCTGTTAAGTTTAAAGAAGAAATGAGGGAAGAACGCTTCTTCCTGCAGCAGGCAGAACTGCCATTCTTACACTTATGATCATATCCTTCTCCCCTTGATACAACAAAATGTGCTACATGGAACGGTTCCCAAAGCTGTCATTGCCTCAAAACCAGACACTGTGTCACAGACCTTTTCCTGATACTGGAAAATAATTTACCCAGTGTGAGGAATAAGTATTTAGAGGTGCTAACATTGAAGGCTATGCACTGAATTCTAAATGACTGGCAAATAAGCTATTAATTAAAATAGAAATTGATTCCATCTTGTGGGATTTAAGGAGAAATAAGATTCTCACAAGGTCTCCTCTGAGTGTTCTTTTAGTACAGCTAAAGGCAGTATTTTAATTTTCAAATAATCCAACCCTATAATTAACGTTACAATTTGGTCACAAATTTTAAAATATTAATGAAACTTGAATAAGTCTGGCTGAAGTGCTCCAGGGCAAAATATAGAAATATGCTAACGAGTACCTTCTTCAAAGATCTGCTTATGAAAAAGCCATATTCTAACTGACAAAATTCATTGGTTTAGTTGTCCTCTGTAATTCTAATTAAATCTTTATTTATTAATCAATTTTAAACCATTCCTTCCTTTCATGAGCTGGTGGAATCATATACTTAATTACACTTATCTGGAAATATAATAATAATAAAATGTAACGATCCTAACATCTTTGTTTTAAACACTGTGTTGATTTTTCCAACTAAAATGTGTTGCTATAAAAAAAGAAGGTGATATGTAGGATGACATAAATTAATTCTTAATAAGTGGATCATATCTGTCCATGCTGATATAATTTATAAAGGCCCTGTTCTTGCACAGCAGGATATGAGCAATTTACATAGAAGAAAAATAAATTACTAACAACCTATAACAGAAGAATTAGAATGCTTAGACAAACCAAAATAAAATCAGAATTAAATATTCTTACTGGTCTTTGAATAGTTCTATACAAAGTATTCAAGTTGCACTATTGGGATGTGGAGAAATATAATTTCACCTGACCTTTAGACTGTGGTATCATGAGATAGTAAAGGACTCCAACACTAATTCAGAACTGTAATAACTAAATACTAAAAATTTTCTGTGTGACCCATATCCTTGTACAAGTTCAGATTTGTTTGGGAAAAAAAATTACAATAAATGTTCTGTATCATCTAAAACTATTCTGTGCTCTAGATGTACTAGCTATATCACAAACATGACCTTAATTACTTCCTTCATTCCTTTGGCCTCTGGTGTTCCTGGGGGATCAGTGGAACCCTAGATCAGTATTCCTATGATCAGTGGAATTATGATGCCTTTCTCTGGTTTTGCTCAAATTAAAAATACATGATTGAAATGAAGCAAGGCACAATACATCATTATGCATTTCACTTTGGGATCTATTATCTAACAAAACAGATGCTGGATGTATAGTCTGACTTAGCCAGAAGTGCTGGATGCACTGGATCTCTAGGAGACGGGTTGCTTCCAAGAAGCTACTTACTATGCAGGTATGGGTAGTGTGAGATGTTGCAGATATTGATGCTCATGATTCAGTATTGACACCTGAATGTGTTTCACAGACTGGTGTCACTGTGAGCCTCATTTGTTGTTTTATTCCAGTCATAAGAATCATAGGATCATAGAATATCCTGAGTTGGAAGGGACCCACAAGGATCACTGAATCCAACCCCTGGGTCTTCAAAGAACCACACCCAAAAAACAAACCATGTGTCTGAGAACACTTCTTGAACTTCATCAGGCTCGCTGCTGTGACCACTGCCCTGCAGAGCCTGTTCAAGTGCCCAACCACCCTCTGGGTGAAGAACCTTTTCCCAACACCCAGCATGACCCTCCCCTGTCCCAGATCCATGATGTTCCCTCAGGTCCTGTCGTTGCCCCTGGGAGGCAGAGCTCAGTGCCTGCCCCTCTGCTCCCCTCATGAGGAAGCCACAGGTTACCAGGAGGCCTCCCCTCAGTCTCCTCTGCTCTGAGATGAACAAACCAAGGGACCTCAGCTGCTCCTCATACGTCTTGCCCCTAGACCCCTCACCATTTTCATTGCCTTCCTTTGGACACTCTCTGATAGTTTTACGTTCTCCTTAAAGTGCATCACCCAAAACTGCACACAGTGCTCAAGCTGAGGCCTCACCAGCTTAGAGCAGAGTGGGACAATCCCTTCCCTCAACTGTCTAGTAATACTGTGCTTGATTCACTGCAGGGTAGTGTGTGTGTGTGTGTGTGTGTGTGTGTGTGTGTGTGTGTGTTGTGTGTTATGTTTGATTTAGAACAAAAACAAACACATAACAGGGACAAAACATACCCAAGCATTTCTGTCAGCAGGAAAGTCAAACTTCTATGCCTTTCACCACTTTTAGCTCTGGGGTCAGGACTACCTGCTATACTTCTCATCCTCTCAACCAGTCATGTGTCTCTCCCTGCTCACTTATAACACCTCTGAACTAGCAGGATTTGGATCACTGTGTTGGTATTAGTTCAAAGTACCTCCCAGCCCTGGTCATACCAGTACTATGTAACTCACAGCAGTTCTGAGCCGTTGCTTCCCACAGAAAGGAACCTTCAGTTCTAGCAGGATGGTAGTGCTGCCAATTCCATCTGACAATATCACTTGAAATTACATTCTGTCACCATCTCTTTACTGTAGCTATGAAGGATAAAGCATGAAATCATTAAAAGAACATCAAGTCTGACAGAAATTGGTCTCCACTTTCCTTCTCTTAAGCAAAATACAAATTTCACGTACCATCATACAACCAAAGCCAGTCTGGAATTTGCTGGCAATATAATGTATGGCTCTAGACTTGGTGGCTTCTAGATACCTACAGTACCTTACTCTCTGCAAATGGGACTTCTAGTTTGTTCAGTGGCTAAGAGAGCTCAGCACAGATGTCTGCATCACCTTCTCCAGCCAGTAATGATCTATTCGTCTTGGCAGGGTGAACTACTTCACCAGTTGTTGCTCTTCTTATATTTTTAAATGTTTTTAGCAGGGAGTAGAATTGCAGGCCCTCCAGATGTCATCACTGTTAAAAGGTATTAGGCTGATTCTTGCAGATTGAATGTGCTACAGCTGTGAACACTTTAAGCCGAGCACCTACAAAGTTTACAAAATGATTACCACCAAATTAATAATAGACACATCTCTGTGGGTCTTGTGGCATAGATGGCTCGGGTAACCTTCAGCATGTAAGGGTGTAGGTCTGTAGGTAACAGGATAGCTAATCTTCATGAGGTGGAAGTGGGTTCTGACCACATATCGCAGCTAAGCTTGGCCATTTATATGTCAGGAGCACGGGAACCTCAGTACCTATATGTTGCTGAAACACTACAGGTGTTGGAGGACAATAAGTAGGGATGCTGGGGCCCCATGCTGGCATCACACTCTGGTTCTGTGATGAGTTTGATGTTCTAGGCAAAGATGAAACAGTGCACACATTGAGGTACACTGGAAAGAGATCTCTTGCTTCTGTGTGTTTTACAGAGCCACAGTCACTGTCAAGAGACCAAGTCCCTCCCCACCTGAGAAGAGAGATTCCTGGTGGCCAGTGGATCAATGCTTCAGTGGTGAGCAGAGGTGTTGGTGACACAGTGGTGACAAAAACACCAGTGAGGCATTTCCAGACAAGACATCCACAAACGAAAGAACAGCAGAAGAATTGTTTCCTGCAGCACGCTGTGCCTCTGTAGCCAGCTCTATCTCCTGGGCCTTCATTGAGCCATATCTACAGGCCCACAGTTACCTTCTCAGGTGATTCAAGATTTTTTTCCTCCACCTTATTGGGAATGTGCTAGGCCCAGGATTTAAAATCTTTTTTTTTTTTTTGTCCCTCTCCCTGAGATAACAGGTTAGAGGTTCTGGACACAAAGCCATTGGCAACATGTAAAGAGAAAGGATCCCTCAGCAATGTCTATATGTCTGTGTCTCAGGTTAGTGCAAGACAACCTGATTGAGGAAGGCAAAAACTTGTCTTAAAAAAGAAACAAGAAAATGCCTGCACCCTCAGGAGAAGCAAAGGAAAAAGGTGAAGAAAGAGAGGAATAGGATGGAAGCCAACTGAGGGGACTTTTCTCTGCCCTTTCTTTTTCAAGATGGGATTAACTGAGAGCTCTTGGTATAGCAGAAGAAATCATTGCTGGAAAAGAGAAGGCCTTAATGCAAATGGTGAAAATGCAATTGTAAGGAGAGCCCTTGGATCCTGCTGTATGGGATGGTGCCAGGGTGCTTCTCAAGGCCAAGAATGTGAATCTGGGGGGGAGGGGTAAAGTTTGTGCTGTCAGCAGAGGCAGTGGTTGCAGCAGTTCAGATGGTCAATGTTTGATTCTTTTCCTCAGCACCAGATGGGGCAGTGGGGATCTCCAGTTCCTGAGCTGTTGTAGCCAGCATGCCCCACAATGAGCACAGGCAGGCAGTGGGACAGAGCTTGTCCTCCCCTAGCTGACCACTGATGGGCTGCAGCTCAGCCTCTAAGGGGAACAGAGAGCAGAAAGTGCATCACTTGTGCCCCTTGCACATCCTCCATTGTTGGTGTTGGGAGAAAGAGCACTGGACTAGATGGACCATTGCTGAGCTAGTAGGGGACTCTTCATATTCTTCATCTATTCTCATCGTTCAAATGCTTCCTAAGCTTAGATTTAGATGTCCAGAAAAATAACTGCTTTAAACTAAACTTCATAGCACATCTGTGATTTGGTGGCATTCAACTGAGACAAGCAAGATGGAATTTACACCCAGGCTGGGGGGATATTTGGGAAGTGAAACAAAATGAAAAACAAAACTCAATGTCACAGGTCATTGTCGTTGAAAAGGTCTTTGTGCAGGGAAATACTTCTAGACAGATTCTCATTTTCAAAATTCTTTCTCTCTTTTTATATTGACTACTTGCTGTAATTCAAGTGTTGATAAAGGTGCTTCTTTTAACCATAATCCTCAAAAAAAATGAGATTCCCATCTAATTTTAGAAAAACTGATATGTTCTGGGGATGGTTATGTCAAGCCATTTCTTTTCCAGAGAGTAAAGAAGGAATCAATGACTTTCACAGCATCAGACTGTAAACAGGACTGTGCCATTGCAATTACATATGTATGTGTAGTTAGCACTAGGTTTTGTTCAAAATTTATCAAGACAGATCCACCCATCTTAGATTAAAAGGTGTTTTTTGAGAAAATGCTCCAATCCTGCCTCTGCAGCAATACTGTGAGTACAAGAGCTACATTTATTTCAGTTAAGTCATTTTATGGGGCAAAGAGCTGGAGACAATAAAAACCACCAACAAAGTTCCCAGTCCTATTCCAAATCAATCAGCAGCAAAGGATTGGGAACAGAATGCTTCTGAGACAGAACTGCAAACACTATCCTGAAGGCTTGAATCTGTTGGAGCTGTCTGGGTATATGTGTTAAGGCAGGAAAGAACAGCAAGCTTATAACCTGCTTTAGCAAAACAAACAAAGAGAGAAACACTGTCTGCTTGAGACTGAGCAGAAACAGGAGACTAAATCCACAAGATATCATATACCTGCCCCAATTACTACTTTATTTCAAATACATTAAATGCAAATATTGGTTTTCAATGTGATTTCTTTTACCAGAAGTGCCCTCATCACTGGGTTACAAAAGCATTACTACACATTTTCCTGGCTCTAAGCATACTTGATTATTTTGTGAAACAGAAGTGACAGAGCGAATGCCATCCTGACATACTGTAAAGTACACTTTGGGGGAATTATTCAAGTACAATCAGACACAAATAGTTTTAGAGAGGGGTAGAAATTGAAACCTGCTGTTTCAGATGCTGACTGATTTTCCTCTGCGTACTGTGAAAGAAAAGGGAGTATGTATTTATCTTTTTATCTTTTTTTTTCTTTTTTTAAAGAACAATATTATTGAAAACAGAAGTATATTGGTTAATATCTAAATAGTAAGACATTATTTCTGGAAGAGTGCAATTGTTCTTCATTTCAGGAGTTTTTCTGTTTGGTAAACAAAATACTTTTTGATCTTTAACAGCCAAGCAGAGAGCAAATTAACTAGTTTTGTAATAGACAAAAGTTCTGACATCAGAACAATTTATTGATTCTTTCTTCTAATATATATTTTTTAAAGAAATTTAAATTATGACCTTTTTAAAATATTATTAATATTTGTTTTCTTAATGATAGCTTGCCTTCCACTTACCCCAGCTCCCCAGTGACCTGTAGCTCTGGCATCAGGAAGCACTTTACGGTGTGAGTGATGGAACACAGGAATAAGCTGCCCAAAGAAGTTGTGGAGTTTCCCTCCTTGGAGATCTTCAAAAGCTGCCTGGACATGGTCCTGGGTGACCAGCTCTAGGTGGCCCTGCTTGAGCAGGTGGTTGGACCAGATGGCCTGCAGAGGCCCTTCCAAACTCAACCAGTCCATGATTCTGTGATTTATCCATTGACTTAAAACTTTCTTAGATTTCTTATTAGTTACAGAATGTTAATTACTGATAACTTTTGTTTATTGTTGATCTTGGACAAAATAAAACAGAAAAAAATAAACTGTTCTTAATCTCAATTAGATACAAAGTAGAAGCTCCTCTAAGAAGAAATAATTGCTTCCAATCACTGTGAATAGGCAAGAATGGACCTGGACAAGCTTGAGAACTGGGCTCACATGTACCTAATGAGGTTCAACAAATCAAATTGCAAGGTGCTGCACCTGGGCCAGGGCAATCCTGGACACGAGTACAGACTGGGAGAAGAACTTATTGAGAATAGCCCTGCAGAGGACTTAAGGGTTCTGGTGGATGAAAGTTCGACATGAGCTAGGAGTGCATACTTACAGCCCAGGAGGCCAACTGCATCCTGGGCTGCATCAGCAGAGGAGTAGCCAGAAGGGCAAGGGAGGTGATTGTCCCTCTCTGCTCTGCCCTTGTGATGCCCCACTTGGAGGGCTGTGTCCAGGTCTGGGGACCCCACAAGAAGGATGTGGATGTGTTAGAATGGGTCTTGAGGAAGGCCACAAAGTTTATCAGGGGGTTGGAACACCTCTCCTACTGAGGCTGAGGAAGCTGGGCCTGTTCAGCCTACATAAGAGAAGGCTCCAGGGAGAACTCATTGTGACCTTTCAGTACTTAAAGTGGACTTATAAAAAAGATGGAGAGCAGCTCTTTGTTCAGTCAGACAAGGACAAGGGAGGATGATTTTAAAGTAAAAGACGGGATTTAGATTAGAAGTCAGGAGGAAATTCTTTGCTCAGAGGGTGGTGAGGCAGTGGAACAGGTTGCCCAGAGGTTGTGGATGCCCCATCCCTGGAAGTGTTCAAGGACAGGTTAGAAGAGACCCTGAGCAATCTGATCTAGTGGGTGGTGTCCCTGCTCATGGCAGGGGGTTGGAACTAGGTGATCTTTGAGATCCCTTCTAACCCAAGCAATTCTGATTCTATGATAATGACTTTTTCATGCAAACATCGCATCCAAATTTTAAAATGAAACATTTAAAACTAGTAGCATAAAAGCAAAATTTTCATGCTACCTATTCATAACCTAACTATAACAGCTTATGCTCAAATAGTTGTTCTTGAAATCATTCTGTGACTTTCATATAATTTAAAATCCAGTTTAAATTTGACTAGTCCATTTACTCTCACAGACAACTGTCATTTCTTTTCAGTCACTTATATTAAATAGCTGATGAAGACTGCAGGTTTTTTTGTTTTGTTTTGTTTTGTTTTGGTTTGGTTTTTTGTTTGTTTTTTCTCCAGTTTTTGCTCTCCATCATAGTGATGGATAATACGTGATAACAGATACGACTCTTTTGCCCAAAGGCCACTAACAGTGACGTGCTATGAGTATCTTTGTTTATTGCTGATCTTTTAAATATTTTTCAAGCTTCTCTGAGAGACAATGGGAGACCATAATCTTTGTGAACTCTGCTGTTGAACTACCAAACAGCATGTTGCACAAGCTGTACTAGAGAATGTATGTAATGTAGGTAATGCTTGTCAGTGAAAGGAAATGTTTTAGCTGGTACATGGAAAGTGCCCAGGCACTTGTGTGGTTTCTGGTAGATATGAGATTTCTATATGTCTTTTTTTTTTATCTGGTAACTCCAGCCATAGGAAAGTTAAGTCCTTCCTTCCTTCTTTCCTTCCCTCCCTCCTCCCTCCTCCCTCCCTCCCTCCCTCCCTCCGTCCCTCCCTCCCTCCCTCCCTCCCTCCCTCCCTCCCTCCCTCCCTCCCTCCCTCCCTCCCTCCCTCCCTCCCTCCCTCCCTCTCTTTCTTTCTCTCTTTCTTTCTTTCTTTCTTTCTTTCTTTCTTTCTTTCTTTCTTTCTTTCTTTCTTTCTTTCTTTCTTTCTTTCTTTCTTTCTTTCTTTCTTTCTTTCTTTCTTTCGAGTTGTGTCTCTGAATCACCAATTACACTGTGGTCTTTGAGAATAAAACAGTTCATAAGGTCCTCAACAATGGATATGACCAAGACATTTTATTTTCAGCAGAGGGAAAACAGCTATCAAAAGATATTGCAACATTAGAATAATTTTGTTCTGGATAAAGGTTTCCCAGCACACAGAGAATAGCACAAACACTGCCACCCATCCTCTCTTTACTTCTTTCATTGTCCTTGCCAAAAGCCTTTTGTGGCAGTTTTTAAAACCTGATGTCAGACAGCTAAGCACCACACAGCCATTTTCTTACTCCCACCCATTTGGATGGGGGAGAGAATGGGAAAAAAGGTAAAACCTTTGGGTTGAGATAAAGACTGTTTAATAGGATGAAAAAGGAAAGTAGGAAAAAAAAAGTTTACAAAACAAGCGAAGCACAATGCAATTGCTCACCACCCACTGACTGATGCCCATCTCTCAGCAGTGGAAGTCCCTGCATCCAGCCAACCCTCCCAGTTCGATTGTTCCTTTGGCCAGTCCGGGTCAGCAGTCCTGTTTCAGCCCCCTCCCTGCTCCTTGTGTACCCCTAGCCCCCTTGCTGGCAGGGCGGTGCAAGAAGCTGAAAAGTCCTTGGGTCTGTGTAAGCACTGCTCTGCAACATCTATAATATCGGCATGTTGTCAACATTATTCTCATCCTAAATCCAAAACACAGCACCATACCAGTTACTGGGAGGAAAATTAACTCTGTCCTACCCAAAACCAGGACACCTGACCACACAGAAAGTCCAAAAACTGTAGAGGCATTTTGGACAAAAGCTTACGGATCTGAGCACACTGTCTCCATCTTAACCAGCAACTTACAGATGATTATATGTATATTTCTATCTCTACCTACATTTAATTGCATAGGAAACAGAGCCACAAAAAAAGAAAATCGTGTCAGACCACTCAGGATTATGGTGGGCATATCCCAGCAAGGGAGCATTCAAGAACCTGCTCCATATCAGAGACTGAAATTTGAAAATGGGTCTCTGACCTTACAGACACGTCTCCTGAAGTCTCCTGCTTAGCCATTTTTGTGGAAGTCTGGAACAATTTACCACAGGATTAGCACTGGTTGTTGCCTGATTTGAGAGAGCAGCATTATTTATTTTTTTTTTAATTTTTTTTTGTTAATGCAATACTGCAATATCAAGTAGAAAATCAAAAGTATATTATTAAGTAAAGATGTTTAAAAGCAACAGAAAGATGGTCTAGCTTTTGTTTCTTCTTTCTGTTTTTAATTAAAAGCCTAGCTCTTATAATTTAGCAGATTTGCTAAATATATGCTTATATGTAGTAGAATCTTTCTCACTGGCCTTCTTACTTGGTGTTGTAGTTCTTCCTTAACCTAATTAAACACACTTGGGGGTCCTGTCTGTTATTTCTATTAGGAAAACAAATTGATGATGAAGTAAAATATCTTTCATTCAGTCCTTTGTTTATTTACAGTGACTGTTGGAATTCTGTCTCCTCAAACCCAGAAAGGCTCAAACATCAGAAGATACTCTTCTCATCAAAACTGACAGCATTTTAGCCAAAGTTTATGTTACAATTCTTCCCTTCTAGGATTTTCTTGGTACCATATTCTCAGTGCTCACTCAGCATGTACCTGATGCCCCCTTATTGATTTATTTATTGTTTTATTGTTATTTTATTGTTATTTTTATTGCTATTTTTATTGTTATTTTTATTGTTATTTTTATTTTTTTTTAATGTTTCTGGTGCAGCTATTCAGGAAACAGTTATTCAATCAGTCTGCATATACCCTGTCTGCATGTGCCTTTGGGCAGGGAGTATGGTTAGTTTTCATTTCAGGAGGTGTAAATGGTGCCTGACTATTACAACAATTTTAAATTACAGGTGGTAGCTATACCCTCAATGTTAAGAGGTTTAAACCAATCCAGAATAATGCAAACGGAGCAAATGGTCTCCCCCAAGTGGATTAAGACATCAGATTCAGGCAATCATATTTATTATGTGCATATACACAAAATTAGTGGATAGGTTAAAATCTCATTTACCAAAGTCACAACACTTTAATGTGGTCACAAACCATAGTGCCATAAACTAAACATAAAGGTCATAATCACAGAATGTAAAACAGAATGTAAATGGTTTATTCAGTGACTAATAAATTATCTGATCCAAAAAAAATATATAAAATAATAATATATCAGTTTCAATGAGACCCTTTTTTTAAAAAAAAAAAAAATAGTACTTATTTAATTCATTCTAAAACCTGCATTATGATATAATGATAAGATCCTCAATCTGACAAGGAACAAATATGATCACGTACTTTCTAAAAAGTGTTATGAATACTCAGAATGAAAGACAGAAGATGATGTTTGAGGTATATTCTATAACAGGTTCAGCAGATGGCCAGTGTTGATGTACAGGGGCAGCTACTGCACTTCCCAGCAATTGATGGGAACCCCATAAATATCCTCAATCCCTTATATATATATTTAATTCAGTTTCTTGGATGTGATAATATGTAACCACAATCAGATACAAACATAAACTTTTTCTGCTGCTTTCTAATTAAATAACACTTGTACTGGTACAAAGAATAAATAACGTAATAGGGTACATATTCTTTAATAAATGTTGGTAGTGAAATCGTGCCCCAATGGTATAGAGGCCTCCAGAGGCCTCTTGGCCTCCAGAGGTCTAAGTAACTACAACAAAGAAGACAAATAAGATGTTAAATATTAAAAAAAAAATAAAAAAAATCAGATTTGTTTTGTAGACTTTATCAAGTTCTTTTAATTTTTGGTTTCCATTATCTTTCAAACTTTTTTTGGATGAACAGACTGTAATAACTCTCATTCTTCTGTACCAAAAATGACAGATGTTCACAGAATCATAGAATATCTTGAATTGGATGGGACTCACAAAGATTATCAAGTCCAACTCCTAGGTCTACAAAGAACCATCCTAAAATCAATATTTCTGAGACTGTTGTCCAAACACTTCTTGAACTCCATCAGGCTCGCTGCTGTGACTATGGTCCTAGGGAGCCTGTTCAAGTGCCCAACCACCCTCTGGGTGAAGAACCTTTTCCCAACACCCAGCATGACCCTCCCCTGTCCCAGATCCATGATGTTCCCTCAGGTCCTGTCGTTGCCCCTGGGAGGCAGAGCTCAGTGCCTGCCCCTCTGCTCCCCTCATGAGGAAGCCACAGGTTACCAGGAGGCCTCCCCTCAGTCTCCTCTGCTCTGAGATGAACAAACCAAGGGACCTCAGCTGCTCCTCATACGTCTTGCCCCTAGACGTAATTTTCATTGCCTTCCTTTGGACACTCTCTGATAGTTTTATGTTCTCCTTAAAGTGCATCAACCAAAACTGCACACAGTGCTTGAGCTGAGGCCTCACCAGCAGAGTGGGACAATCCCTTCCCTTGACCAGCCAGCAATATTAAGGACTCCTGGTGCATAAACCCTTAAAAACCTTTGTGTATTCAGCTGTGTGGTGGCATTTTACCTCGGGCAGCTTTGCTAGGAAAAAGTTCAGCTCCTGATACTCTGGTGGAGATGTGCACCTCAACATTAAAAAAACCAATCATAAAGAGCAAACAATACGAAATATAATGATATTGTATATCATTTAAATTTATATATATATATATAGCATCTTGCAACAAAGGTTACATTCAAACTTTTAAGGGAAATTAAAACTGAGAAAGAAAGAGTACAGTACGAAGCAGTGTGTTACTTGCACAGCATTGTTTCTCTTGGGCCCATGAATTTTGGAAGCATTTATAGAGAGTCTGAAGCCAGCTGGATTCTGATGAATTTTAACCTCAGCCTCTCAATTGCTGAAAATGAAAATACAGAAAACTTTTGCAAGCTGGTACAGCAGCCCTGTGAAGATTAGAAGGGGATCAATCCCACTGTTAGCAAAATGCAACAGGTTATACTACACAAATGAAACATTGTCCCTAGTAGCTTGAAAAAAAAAATATATATATAAAAAAAAAATCAGGATATAAGACTTTGATAAATACAGTGCAAAAATGCACCTCTGATGCCTAGTCTTGCTGGGAACAGAAATGAGTGGTTACAAGCTTTTGAGTTCTACTTCATAAAGAGAAGCCTCATGCAGCTGGTCTGAGTCCACAGCAGAATTTGTGGCCCGAAACCTCTTGCCACAGTCACACGATCCGGAGCTCGTGCGAGCATCCAGCTTTTCCTCCATGCTTTGCTTCAGCAGGAGCGAGGAGGCTCAGCATCCTCTCGCCAGCCGCCGACGGATGGAGGCGGCAGGGGCCGGGGAGGGAGGGGGCCCTCCCGACCTTTTCTGGGCGACAGCTTTGGCGGGACGGAGGCCAGTTCCTGGCGAGAGGCAGAGCTCCCGGCCGCCCAGGTGAGGCCGGCTGCGGGTGCGGGAGCCGGGGCCGGGCGCGGAGCCCGGGGCGCAGAGCGCGGCCCGCCCCGCGGGGTGCCGGGGAGGGGTGACCGCCGCGCGTCACCGCCGCCCGCGATAAATGCCCGGCGGGCCGGGAGCCGGGAGGAAGCGGCGCGGAGCTCCTGGGGGAGGCCGGCGGAGGGGGAGCAGAGGCGTGAGAGCGCTCGGCGGTACCGAGCAGTCCCCAGCCGTGCCCAGAGCGGTCTCCCCAGCTGGCCCCCCGGCCCCTACGTGGGCCCGGCGAGGAGGTGGGCGGCGGAGCGAGGAGGCGGCCGCCGCCGGAGGGGTAAGGGCGGTGGTGGCGGGGGGCGTCCGGGGGCTCCCGCAGCGCCTACCATGGGGGCGCGGGGCCGGGGCGGCGGCAGGGAAGGAGAGCCCCGCGCTGCCCCCTCGTCTCTTTTTTGTTTTCTGCCCAGCGGAATTCTCGCTTTTAAAAATCCTTTTATTATTATTATTATTATTTTATTATTATTTTTTTTCACCCTGCGTAAGGAAGGCACCGTGGCTTTCCGACCCGAATCGCGCGGTCACGTAACAGGCGGCGCTGGCATATTGCGTTCTTGGTTGTAGTGCTGCTTTTTTTTTTTTTTTTTTTTTCTTTTCAAAATGTTGTCCGCGCTTTTTCTTTGTTCGGTGAATAGAATAACCCCAGCGCCCCCCACATTTCCTTGGCAGAGTTGAATGACTCCAGTTATATTGGGTACTGCAAAATCATAAAATGAAAGCCGTAATCACAGTCATATTTTGAAATGCACCAAGAGGGGATATTTTATATCAACTTAATTGTGTTTTCATTTCGCATTTTGGCATGGAATGCAAGCCTTTTAGCATTTTTGTTTATAAATTCCAATACTGCATGGCTGCTTATCTACTGTCTAATCTTCATTGAAGTCTGGCTTCTTTTAAGTAGATAGGAAAAGCATGCTTTTTTTGTATGCAGACATTGAAATGTGCATGCCAGTGTGGTATACAAAAGCTCTTGAACAAACTGAAGTCCATATACGTGAAGATAAGTTATCTAAGCAAACAGCAGTGTGTACTGATGACTGTAAATGACATGTGGAGTTCTGGTTTCTTCCTTTAAAACAACAGTGGCAAGCTCTGTACAAGCTACAGTTTGACTTTTGTTGCTTAATAAATTCATACAGGCCAGTGCTTCAACCTCCAAATTACATTACTCTCTCTTCTGCATTTGCAGCCAACAGACCTGGAAGAAAGACTTTGTCTTGGAGCTAACTCCTGAGCATTCTGAGATCATTCATCATGAAGTATGTAGTACAGGAATGGCTCAGAGTAACTACCTTACTATTCATAGCTCAAGCAATTTCTGCAATGGTTCTTCCCAATGCCACGCTCTTAGAGGAACTTTTGGAAAAGTACATGGATGAAGATGGTGAGTGGTGGATCGCCAAGCAGAGAGGGAAAAGGGCTATCACAGACAGTGATATGCAAAGTATCTTGGATCTTCATAATAAATTACGGGGTCAGGTGTATCCACCAGCTTCCAATATGGAATATATGGTAAGAAAAAAATGATAGTGACATGCAGAAAGAAATGTTCATAGAATAGTTACTGTCATTTTATAAAGCAACAAACTTTCAGTCTTAGCTTGCTTCATTGCTCCTATAAAGTGCTTGCTCCTTTTTTTGTCTTTTTGTTTATTGTACAGGGGTGCACTGTAAGAAAAATGGCTGTTTGTGGATCCTGTCATATTCTACTGATATCAGTGGGTTTAAACTATCCTAGCTCTCCTGAATTTAACTATCAATTCTTCAGCATAAGGGACTAATTTCTAAAATTGCTTTATTCAAAATAATTGATGATGAGGTTGCCATCTGAGAAAAGTGCTGAACTATGAAGCTTCTAAATAACATGGATTCTCTCCCATGCTTCTAGGTTGGATGGAATTTCTGAGCAAAAAGAGGCTCCTGTAAACAATAAAATCCTCTATTTGAGTTGGCATGTGGTACTAGACTGGAGTCCCATATGTTCCTATATTTAGTAGATTAATAATGTAATACAGAATTTCTATTTTTTTTTCCATGTTTTGTTTTGTTACTTGTAGACTTAAATCTCCCACGTTTTTGAACTTTGATTTTATGCTATGGTTTAAGACTAACTATATCTCCTTGCTAATTAGATCAAAACAGGTCATTAGAGCTTTTAAGAAGTCCAAAGTTGTGACAAGAATAGGTGTCTTTTCTTGTTTCTGCAGGAAAAACTCAAATCTTCGTGTGTCCACAGCATGTATTTGTTTCTCTCTCCATGCATAAGAAAAATAGCATGACTATAGGCAAGGTTTTTAACACCAAGGTTTCCTAGAACTTGTAATTATAAGATCATGACAGGGGATCATATTAACACACTTCAAGATTTAAATGTCTTTCCCAGCTTGAAGCAATGTCTCTCTCAACTTGGAGATGTGAGAATGTATATGTCCTGGAGAAAACATGCTTGCTTAAATCATCAATAAAGGTAGTTTAACTGGATTTTACCTATATGAATATTATTATATTAGGCTAGAAGTTAGTACATATTATCTCCAAACAAAGGAAGGATAATATCTTAAAATCTGTTAACACTTTCAGTTACAATTGACTACACATCCTTAAACTTTATTTTTTTGTTGCGACTTTCAGACCTTTCTGTAATGTGGGTTATATTTTTGTTCCCAAAAACACAGGTTGATTTGTTTCTGATTAACTTACAAAAAAGCTCTTCAGCCTCTTTGTAAAATGAGAATAGAAGACTGTTCTGTTTTCCCATGTTAAAATATTTCCTGAGATTATAAAAAAGGGTAGTTTTAATTTATTTTTATTTTTTAGTTAATCATCTTTTCCCATTCCTAATGCCATTGTATATTTGACTGTGATATATATGTCTTAAAAAGAAGAATGTGGATGTGGTCATTGGAGTTAGATTTTATTTATTTATTAGTGGCTGTATTCTTGAAAGATTCCTTCTGCACTGCACAAAGTTTGTCCTAAATTTTGTGTTAGGGCTGTATCTGGAGCAAGCTTTTTCTTTCCATGCTCCCCAATGACTCCTGACCCAGAGTAAAAGGAAAGAGAAAATATTACCTGACTTTAATGTAGAGATATTCTTGTGGAGAAAGGGTGGAGGAATGGGGAAGCAGCAGAAGAACAGGGCAGCCACTTTCGAGAATTGGAGTCAATTGTAGCACAATTTCTGAGACAATCTGTGATTATGATAGGCAGGACTTTGGGATTTGTGAAGACAAAAGGTCTGTGACTGGCTGGCCAAAGGGATGGAGATGTGTTCAGGGGCTAAGAACACACTGCTCAAGCTATGAGAAGAACCTGGAAGCAGGCTGAGAGTCTCCTCAAAATGTTGAGGAGTCAGTAGTATGGATAGTTTGATGAACTGTTGTAGCTGGGGAAGAACTGGGACTCTTGGGACAGTGAAAAATTGGGAGTAGTAGTTTGTGGAGGGATTTTTAGAGCACAGAAATTTGGTAAGAGACCACTTGTAAAGATTAAGGCTGGGAGGGAGTGGGAATGGGGGTTATTCCTGGAGGAAGCCAGCATTGTGAGCCATGAGGATGGCTGAAGACACTCAAGCTCTGCTGCTTGAACAGAATGGTTGTTTGCACATCTACTTTATGATACAGTTTGTGATTGCATGGTCGTCTACCTTCTTTTCTAAATTAGATGTAATAAAGGAATCAGGGCTGTTTTATTGTTTAATAACTCAAAATTTCAAGTACAAAATTATAAACGGTGTGAAGTCAAAGACTAAATAACAAAGAAGCAGCAATAAGTGATAGTTCACTGAGGAAGCTTGATCTGTTTTTGTGCATTCAATTAAAAATTACCTGGAAGAGCTCATATCTGGTCGTTATCATAGTACATATATTCAAGAAATAAGCTACAAAGTCCATTTGGTCATTTCAGAACTTCTGATTCTGGCATTGAAGCTGTACAATTATTAGTGCTATTTTTGTCCATAACTGAATGTAGATAAATGCATGTCGTGACATTTAATAGAAACTTTATTTTTTATAGACATATGCTAATGTATGTACAAAGGCCACCCTTCTAGATAGAAATAAACACTCTTACATGTGATTTTACAAGGTTCTATGCCCTCTAAGTCAGTTTCATGGATGACAGAAAGACCAAACAAGCAAGTGTTAATGGAATTAAAACTGTATTTAGCTGCATTTTTTTTTTTTTTAATAAAGGATGGACATTATTTGGTATCTTTATTTTTTATTATATTAAAAAAAAAGAAAGGTTTAAGTATACCTGTACGACTTTATATTTTTTTTTTCAGTTTTATTAGGATACGTCAGATCTTATCAAATCAACTTCCAGTGTCCCAGAATAAGGAAAAAAAAATCCCTCTAAATCCCTATGTTTATTAAGCTAGATAAGTACAGTTGAAACACTTTCATCTACTTTTGGGGTGCTTTATAGTATAGAAATCCTGGCCAAAAAAAATAATCCTAGTATGGGCACAGCCCCATCATTATAAGCAGCCTTTTGTACTCATACAGCCTCTCCTTGTAAACAGAGCTAGCACTGCTTGTAGAAATTTTAGCAGTTTTATGAATCCAAGGAGGTGATCAAGGATCAAGGTTCACATGCTACGCCTGAATCTTATCTCTCTACAAGTCTCCCATATAATTTAAAATCTTCCAGTGTGCTTGGAGCTGTGAGATGGTGGGAGCTGTGTGCTCTCCTTGTACTGTTTGTTTGTTGCAACTAAGCTAACCTAACAAGCAGTTCTGGCTGAAAATGCCTCAGTCCCACTCCTTCCACTGGTCAGGTATCTGAGTTGATTATGAGATTGATTCAACTATGTGAAGAATCAGAAAACTTTTTTCCTTTTTTTTTCCCCTCTTTTGTGGTGTTAATTTTCTGCCAATGTGAGTTATGGGACTTGCACCCTATATGGCTGAATCAGATGAGTACAAGTACTGATAAAAGAAGAGGGTGGGAGTATACAGTGGATTGAGAGTGTTGAAGAGCCACACTTTTGAGTAGAACCTACTGGTCATATGCTTTGCTTGCAAAATCTGGCCATACCTTTCAGAGAACTGCAGGGCTAACACCACGTTTTGGTTTAAGTTGTGTAGAGGAGAAAAACTTTTTACACCCTATATTTTCTAACATACTTCTGCACAATATATTCAGTGAGTAGATGATACAGAGTAGAAACTGAAAAGTATAAACCATAACATGATACTCTACGTCATATAGCACACTACAGTTTTGATTTAGCTTTAGTGGTAGATATATGAGATACAAAATAGTATCTCTCTGATGATACTGGCATGCCTGCCCAAGGACTTTTGTAGTCCTTGGGCATGCCAGTGGCTTCCATTATAGTTGAGGACAGTCTGCAGCGTATTAGATCTTGATTCTGTTAAAGAAAATGTTGAATTACTGATTTTTCTGTACAGCTGTAAACCGTACAGAAACTTGAAAAAGGAAAAGGGCATGAGATTATCGTAATTCAGAGACCTAAAGTTACTAACTGCAGTAGATTTCACAGTGGATGTGCGTAATGAACAGAACATTCTCATGGTTGTCTGGCTGAACTTACCGGATGAAAAGTTCATTTTCCCAAGTATCATGGTTCTGGTGGTGGGCAGTAACAGATTCCTAGGGTAAAAGGATAAGAATAGAGCATGCAAGCAGGAAAACTTATGCTTCAAAAGCTTTCAATTTCCAGCAAACAGCAGCTTAGGGACTTTTCTAAATCTGCACTTTTTGTTTCCAGTAGTCCCAAAAAGGATTTTCTTCTATGAATCTAAATGCTTTTGAGTCCGTTTGTATTCTTTGTGTCTCTGATATCAAATTGCAGAGCTTCATAAATTATGCAATATAATACATGAATAAGTATTTTTTTTCCTTTAAACCTGTCTTTTTATTTAATACTTTTTTTTTTCCTTTGTTGTGAGAAATAATGCAAAATTAGTAGCCTTTTAGCATATTCACAGTGGTCATATCTCTTACATCTACTTTTCTTGAAAACCATTCCATCTGAAAAATCTATTTCATTTTGTTTTGCTTCTCTATCTGCTATGGTTCCACTATTTTATTTTGTACACAACATAAATTGTTAGTAATTAAGGCGTACTGTGGATTGAAATAGTTGTATGTTTTTATTTTTGTTCTTTATTTGCTTATTAATTGTGAATATTCTTCTGCTTGGCTAAGCTAAAGGTATCACTTTCATAGTGCTATTCGTGATGGTTCCAAGATCTTTTCAATATGCTATTCCAAATACGTTATTTACTATGTTATATCACATACATGTTATCACATGTATGTACAGATGGCTCTCCTGTCCTCATGGTTTCACATGCATTGACATTGAGTATTATCTACTATTTGTCTTCCTATCACTTAGTATTAATGATTCTAATCACTACTACTTTAAATCACTTAGTGATCATCTCCATCTTTTACTTTCCAATCTCCCTCTTTTTTAAACTACCATAAGTATTTAATACCATCTTGCACTTCCATGTCTTGGGCTGTAATGGAAAATGTATGTGGCAGAGGAATAACGATACATCTTTCAGGAATTTTACAAAGTGATCGCTTATTCTTCAATTTGTTTTCTGTCTTTTTATTACATTCTTCATCTCATTATAGCTTTTTTTTTTTTTTAAAGAACTTAGTGAGGAACTTCATAAAAAGGCTTAACTATACTTAGCCCGTTTTTACTTCCTGTTGACACCTTCAAAGAAGTCCAATAGATTTGAAAGGAATTCACATTATCCATATATTTATTTTCTTTATAACTTGTCCTATCAAGTCATCCCAGTAGAAGCCAGTTTCTGGTCTGCAGTTTCTCAGGATCCATTGGAAGCCTTTTAAAATATGAACACCCATATAATGGCTTTTGTTAGTGTGGTACTGAGACCATTTTAAAAAAAGAGGTTGTATGCCACACAGTAATTGAGCGATTTCATAATCAAGTTCTTCCAAATTCTTGAATGATATTGCCAGTCCTGGTGACTTGATAATGTTAATGTTATAAATTTCATTTTAACATTATCTTCTGTTAGATCATTCTTTCCTAGAACTCTTCCTTCAATGCTGTTTTTGAATTGTCAACGTTACAACTTAAATGGGAAAAAAAATTCTTGAGGTTATGATCATCAGCTTGTTATGAGAATGTATGGCAGGTCCATGCTGTACTGATGTTTATCCTGCTCTGTGCAGTTAACAAGTGCTCCTTTGTAAAGAAAGGAGTACGGAACATTGTTCTACATGGTGTGCACAAGGATTAACAGCACTTCAAAGGGAGCAGAGAGGGATGATATTTCCCTTGTGATGTTCCAGGGCACACGAGTAAAATTATACCATGCTTTTAATATTTCCCATCCCAGGCCATTGACCCAGCATGGCCTTCACTTCAGTCTCTTGGATAACTCTGGAAGAAAAGTTTGTACTAGCACTGAGAACTGAAACAAACTGCTGATGACTCATTAGTCTGACCAGAGCAATGTGCTATTGATGCTCTTCTGCTCTGAGGCTGATCTGGTGTCCCTGGCAATTTCTGTACTGTGCTTGGTCTGTCTGCTACTTCCTGGCCTCCCCTGGCAAAGACCTGAACTTTAAGGCAAAAATGGGAAATGTCATGATTTGTTGTACGCTTGCCAATAATTTTGGAGTATATAAAGCAGTACATTTTTTTCTGTGGTTAAAATCCTTCCTTGGTAAATTGATTTTAGACAGTGTTCTGTACTCTCCTGCCATCAGTCCCACCCTTACATAAATATCATAGAAGAGAGTGTTACCAAATTAGGAAATCAGTATCGTTTGTCCTTTCAAACTGTGTTGACATGGAAGGCCTTATTCTACCTTAATCAGTTAGACTAGGTTTTATTTCATTGTTAATAAATTATTACTGATTTGTGAAGTGTTAATACAACTTGAAATACTTACTTTAGACACTGTCATTATATAATTTCCTGACCACTTGGTCTTTCTAACTATACTTCTGTAAGTAGTATTTGTATATCATGGTCTAAATTTACAAAACCTTTATTTTATTTTATTTTATTTTATTTTATTTTATTTTATTTTATTTTATTTTATTTTATTTTGGAAATTTCAGTGGTGAGATTATGCCTTTAATAAATTTAAACATATTCATGAAAACTGCATTTTTTTCCATGGTTATGGTCAACACTTTAAAAATAGTCATCATTGGTTGGATAAAGTAAGTTGTTTGTTCCTTTTATTTTCATCAGCTGTACTCTGCAAACTAGGACCCACCAAGAGTAAAATTTATAAAAGCACTTTTGGTTAATGAATTTATAACACATTCTATTTTAAACCATTCTTTTGGTGTTCAGTCCTTAATTTCATATAAATATACATATTTTCCCAAACAAATTAAAAAGTTGAATAGCTCATGCAAAATCCTCATTTCATGCATATGCCTTTGCTGTACTGAAAAATGTTTAGGTTTCCAGATTGGTAGGCAGTATATTTCAACCTGGCACTTCTTGGCACCTAGCCACACTTTTAATTTTGTAATTACTGTAATTGAAGAACATCAAGCAAGGAAATTTTTCCTTATTTCATTATTTTTTAGTCGTCTTTTAACAAGGTCCTGCCAATACATGCTAGAGATGTCATTGATCATAGGAACACGCTGGCCCATCGAACTCTTGTGTGGGTATTAGATAAATATCATTCATACCATAGTGGCTGATTTCAATCCCTGTTTCAATAGGGATTGAAATTTCAGCTATTTTATGCTGCATTTAAATCATGATTTGCATAAGTCTGGATTTAGCAGTTTCTCTGCATGTATCTATCAGCTCTCAGCTGACATTTCCTGTCCATAACATACTTAGCTACAGGACTGAAATTTTCTCTGGAGTCAGTCTCGGTGCTTCAGTGCATGGAGAATTGAAATAGTATTAGGAAACCTAGAGGCCTTGTAATGAACATACAGATTTTGATGAATTTTTATGTGCTTAATGATAGTACCCTGTTAAAATTCCTGGGCATTTCTGATGAAGCCCTTACATGTCTTTGTCTAGTTTGTCTTGTCCATTTTGCCAAAAACCCTGCAGGGATGCTTGGTTAAAAACAATTCATATTCCTCTTGAGCAGAAAACCTTGGTTTGTGGAATCCTGTAAGTGGCCAGAGAACACTTCGGGTGCCAAAAACAGAGCAGCCCTTTTCAGTGTGAACCTGTCTTCTTTCCCTCTGGTTTTCCACTTTCCTCTTCCACTTCAAAGGCTGGTGGAAGTGCTTCAGCCTCTTTGCCTATGCTCAGAGTCTACTGACACTGCATCAAAGAGCACAGTGACGTTGACTTACCGTTTTATTCTCTCTGGCAATTTTAGCAAAAGATTGTGCAATGTGAAGAGGCCAAGAAAGCAAGTTGGTAAGTCCATGCTATAAATTTTATTGATGTAATGCCAACAACAACTAAGCAACTCCAAGTGAAGAAACTGAAAGTGGAAAGTACAGAAAGGCTTACTGTCTCAAAGTTTATAGGAACCTTTCCATAATAAAAATAATTAGCAACACAGAATAGATACTGTTCATCCTTTATTTTACTGTTAGAGAACTTATTCACCTCCTTTATCAAAAAAGATTATTAAATATTAATCAGTAGTAACAGAATCAGAGCTTAAATATAAAATCTAGACTGAATACAGAAAGAATCAATGAGATTATGAAAGTAACTCCATGTAGCCCTGCCATCTTCATGACCGCTGTCTGGGCATCTGCTTTAACTTAAGATTGTTTAATTGGGAAAAAAAAAGAAGATAAGAAGATATTATTCCTTACATTATGTTATTGAAAAGCTAGACATGAATTTAGCACATTATCTATTAGAAATAGTTGTCAACCTTAGATTTGACATGAACTAGAGTGACTTTAATAGAAAAGCATGACTCATTAAGACTATCTTCTGTCTGGACAACTTTTACTTTATTATGATGGCTTTTTTATGACGGAAAATAGCATTAGATCCGGAATTTTGGCTGGGTTTCAAGAAAGAATGATGCCTAATACATATTGCAGTATAGGTGAATTCCATGTTGGCTTTCTGAATGGTTAGGTACTTTTCTATAAGACATTTTTTAACTCCCTTCTGTTAGATTTTATTTAAACATTTCTAACGGTAGGGCCAAGTCATATATGATCACTGTGTGATCTCTGACAGTAAGTTCCATTCACTTCTGCTCTACTAATGTCAAATCATGGTGGTCACCTTTTAAAAGCCAACATTAATTGTGACATATTTGACATACTGCGGCTAATTTTTGTTCAAAGTCCAGGAAATTCTGTAGCATCACTAAAACTGCTGCATGAAAGCAATCAGTTACAGCTAGTTTATGGTGGTAATGAGTACTAGGATTTGAGGTAAGGAGCTGTGCTGTGGTCAATTTATAATTAGCTATACATATTTATGAATACTACTTGTAATGAATATGTGTAATTCATATGTTGACAATGGACAAAATGCAGAAGTCAAGATCAGTTTGCACATTGCTATTGCTTCTTTTCCATTCATGTCAGAATATAGAAGTGAATAGATGATTTTTAGTCATCTTCTAATAGAAAGTCTTTATGTACTGCATTTAAAAAGTAGCCAAGTAAATGCAGTGTGTCAGAACACCCTGGAAACCTGAATATTCCAGCAAGTTTTTTTTTAACGCACTTAAGAGTACACACAGAATTAAATGTGATTAGTCATGTCTGCTCATTCCTATTCCTGGTTTTTACTTTTTGAACACAAAAAGCTCAAACACATGAAACTGTAGTAGAGATACTTCTAAATATTAGTGTAATTTATTCAGCATTCAGGAACAATATTTTGGGCCTCATACTGCTTTCCTGTTTCCAGGCAAAAGCCGCAGTTTTCCTGCTTTTTACTCTTTTCCAAAAGAGTAGCTGAAACCTCAAGGTCTATTCAGGGATCTCTGCCCAGTTTAAAGCTCTATAAACTCTAGTCAACCACATGGTAGAATATCAGGTTCTCACAATTTTATTTCTAGATACTCTATCTTCCTATAACAGAAAATGGATGCCTTTCTTTCTAGTGGGAAGTTTAATTTACTTATCCCTTTCCTTGTGTTTAGGGGAACTTGCTAGAATGGTTGTTTTTGTATTTTCAAGGAGAATTGTCAATACTCTTGAGCTTTTGTGCTCACTCTGTGTACTGTAAGCTAACATGGAGTTTGGTATTTTCAAACTCAAATGACTGAAGGTGAGCATCTCAGTTGTGTGCTAGTAAGTGACTTTTCAGATGTGTTGAAAAGTCATTAGTTTCTACAGACTTCCCTCAGAAGCCTAAGTATGGATGAAAATGCCTCACCTAAGCTTAACTGAAAGTGAAGCTAAAGAACTGCCAATGCCTGCCAAGAAGAGATCATATCAAATCAAATATCAAGTGTTTTTTTTGACCCAGTAATTAATGAGCGTAGTGTACTGGGGGAAGTAGTAGGTGTCATATTTTTGACTCTGGAATGGTTTTAACACCCTCCACCTGGTATTTTAATGAGTTGAAAGTGACAGAAGCTCACAGTTAAACTGGCAGAGGATCAAAAGCTTTAAGCCTATCCTCTTTCTGTTAAGCATGTAGGTTATGACTTGGACGAGCAAATAATACATTAATCAGGGCATGCGTTGGAATTGGTGTAGAGAGCACAATCAAACTGTAAGAACTTGATAAGCAATGGTAATGGCCTAGAATTAACATGATAAAGTGCAGTAAATTTAACTGCAAGATATAGAGTAAGTAGGAAATTGAACAGGTGGAATACAAAGAGTAATATGTAGAGGTAACACTACAGTAAAAAGATGCATGAGTTGCTCTTAGTTAAAAAATATTATGAAGCAAGAACTTGTGAAAGAAGGTGACTTCTTTGCGTGAAACTGGTGAGACCTTGTCTGAGGTGTGGTGCCCACTTTTGGTCATTTTTTTTAGGAATGGTCTAGTCACTCCAGAGTGAAAGAAAGAGATTAATGGGACTGATTATAAACTCATGTGTGATTCATGATGAGGACTGAGGGAGTGAAATAGCTGAATTTGTTTAATCTGGGAACTAAATAAAGGTTGATACAGGAAAGTGATTTTTTTTTTTTAAATCATCTATCATTGCAAGGAAGGAGGTTTACATTGCATACCAAGAAAATTGTCTTTACTCTCACAGTCATAAAACTCCAGAAGAAGAATAAAATAAAAATTATTCTGAAACTACCATTATTACTTCTAATAATAATAATAAAAGTGGATAATATGCATATATTATACTCTGGCTCAGTGGAAGAGCAGTTAACATCAGTCTCTTGAAGTCATTTTCAGATGTAGCTTTTTGTTATTCTGTGCTGGTACCATGCAGCTGATTTCTAGTTCTTAACTGTATTTCTGGTTTGTTTGCTCATGGTATTTCTTAATCAATATTTCATCTTTTTTTTTTTTTTAAATTTTTTTTCTTTCCCTTCTCACTAGTCTTAAAGAATACAGTGCATTCTATCTTCTATCAAAAAATAAATAAATACCCATACTGTACTGTGGTATTTACTTTAGTACTCTCTCCCTATATTTAGAGTGTATATAGCAATGAGGTATTTATACTATGCCATGGTAAATGTTTACTTTCAGTGGTGCCCACTGTACTTACTTTTCCATCTTTACTAAGCTTAAATTTTAGCTCTTTTTTTCTTTCCATACAGTCCCATTCTATATGATTTCCCCCCCCCGTTTTCCTATATCCATGAATATCTCTCCAATTAAAATGTTACTTTTTATTATTTTTATTAGTTTATATTATATGTATATATGTTATTATTATTAATATTAGTTTTTATTGTCTGGTGTAGATGTCTGCATCTGTGTCCTGGTTTCAGTTAGCACAGAATTAATTTTCTTCCTAGTAGCTGGTGGAATGCTGTGTTTTGGCTTAGAATGAGAAGAGTGCTGATAACACCCCGATGCTTTAATTGTTGCAGAGCAGTGCTTATACTAAGCCAAGGACATCTCAGCCTTTGCTCTGTCCTGCCAACGGGCAGGCTGGGGGGTGCAGTAAGAGCTGGGAGGGGACAGACCCAGGACAGGTGACCCAAACTAGCCAAAGGGGTATTCCATACCATCTGACGTCATGCTAAACAATATATAGGGGTGGCTAGCCGGGGGGAGGGGGCCGGACTGCTCGGGGTTAGGCTGGGCATCGGTCAGCGGGTGGTGAGCAATTGCATTGTGCATCACTTGTTTGTACATACTATTATTACTTTCGTATTATCACCATTGTATCATCATTATTATTATTGTTATTATTATTTTGTTATTTTTTTTTTTTTCCTGTCTTATTAAACTGTCTTTATCTCAACTCACGGGCTTCACTTTCCATTTCTCTCCCCCGTCCCAGAGAGGGAGGGGGGAGGGTGAGCGAACGGCTGCGTGGTGTTTAGCTGCCGGTCGGGTTAAACCACGACAATCTGAGATGGTCTCCTTTGTCAAGGGTACTAGTCAAGGGAAATGAGAATTTCCAACACACAACTCATCTCAATTAAAGGTGTGTAGCTAAAGTTATCTGCCTCTGTAGATGCTTACTTGTTTATGTAACTGCAAAGGTAACTTAGGTAATTAGCTCCGATGTAGGTATCAGCTTTGAGGCCGTTTAAATTCAAGAGAGGTTAATCCCAGCCAATGTGATTAGTTTGGCTGTTGATAAATTGTACTTTAAGCTGTGATATCCTTCCTCACTGAAACAGCTTTTCCACAAGCAGAGCATTGGTTTCAGTTTACATGCTACGTGGACACCGTGTTGACACAGGTTGAATAACACAATTTGTAGTCCAATCTGTAAAGTTAATCCGTCAGTTGTGGTTTATTTTAAGGTGATATGTTGTAAACCAGGAGAATTCAGAAAATCTGTATTTGCATGCAACATGCCTGCTGCAAAGCCTTTAACTTTCTGGGGAAGGAGAGTCAGCAGCTGGAGTCACTAACTGCTGTCATCATTTAGTTTAATCTACCACCCTGGTTTTACCCTCAGTTAGCCTAGCATAAGTTTTGTGAAGCTCTGGTAGTGCTATTGATACTGTAGGTTTTAACAAGATGCTGACAAAAGCAAGGCTTGTGTTAGTGGGTGTTGTGGTACAATATGAGCAGGAATGCAGAGCAAGAGAATTGGTGCTGAGTACCATTCATGTTCTCTGCATTTCAGGGGTCATTTTGAGATAGGTCTTACCTGTTTGTATGGACTGAACTCCCATTAACAACTGCAAAGCATTAGATGTGCTCTTGGAACATAACTCCTGGCATTTTGTCTAGAAGGAAACCAATTTGTACTTTAGCAGTGCTTTGTGATATACAGTAAGTGTAAATGTCATGTACAATAATAGTTTTGCATCAAATCTCTTTCCTGATCTAGATTAAAATGCTGCTGTAGAAAAACCCTAAGTCAGACTGAGCTCTGTCATGGTGTATGTGATGGTATGGCAGTCTAAAAAAACAGTGTAATTTCCTGACTTAATGGAAGGGAATATTTTAGGTAGCAAATCTATGTGAATGCTAAGAGATGCAGCAGAAATTGTATAAATAATCATGATGCTCAGATGATACATAAGTTGTCTTCCAAAGCTGAAACAGGAAGACAGTAAAATAAACAAGCCAACTGAGATCGTGGGACCGAAGTATGTAGAGCTAAGTGTTTTTTCCTCTTACTTGAAAAGTTGACTCTTGCCAATGCCTCTGCTGTCCATACTAGCTCACATATGTTTGCAATAGCAGTTTTAATGTATGAGTACACTGATTTGGATAGCAGAAGCATCTGAGCAATAGACCATGCCATCTTGTCAGTGGTAGACTATTCGGAATAGATAATGAAATCAAGTCTAGAGTACCACTGAACTTTCAGCTCAGGGTTTTTGTATGTGGATGAATTATACTGTGAGAGGACTATGCTTCACAGGAGTGATACCTGAAAAGTTAATATAGACCTTCTCTGTCACACAGGAGGATACAAGAGTAAAAGGGAAGTAGTTATGCTGGTAACTTTCTGCAGAGAAACATGTTCTTTTGGATGACTAAAAGCTATTTTCCAGCATTTGAAATCTCCTGAGTGTGTGTATCTAATTAGAAGAAAAAAATTTATTGTAAGGAGGTGAATTACTTGTGAACTTAATCATGTCGGTATGACTAGGGGGTTTTAGGAAGAGTAAATTTGGCAAGGTTAAAAGCTAAAAGATAGTATTTTGATTAAGTTTCAAACAAGCACTTGCTTGAATAGCAGCAAAATGCCTGTTTTGTTGTTGTTATTTTTCTCATATACTTCTGAATTTTGCACTTTCTTCTATCAACAACTGAAGCACACTGAATACATCTAACATTATGATCAGCATCACTGTCCAACCACTCAGAACACTGCCAAATACTTCAGTTTATTCAGTGAAACGCAGACATGCTGTCATGAACAACCTAAACTTAATCAATCTACTATGCCACCAAAAAAAAAAAAAGATAAAAATAGCATGATTTGTTTCTGTAGAGGAAGTGCTAGATTCATGGATGTGTTCATCACTTGGATCTAGATCAATAGGCAGTAATTTTTTGTCCAAAATGGGAGGAAGAATGAGGAAGGAACATCATCCTTTGCCTTCATAAGAAATGGCATGTCCGATGTTGGTTGTAACTGCAGTCCTCAGGAATACGTGTACTGAGTATTCCAGCATAACAGTACACAAGACCCTTTGGCTGTTAACTCTATGTTCACAGAGCAAATGTAGATTTGTGGTAGTACCATCATCTCAAGATGAATTTAAATAGTATTTCTTTAATGATATAGTTCATCCTAAAATAGATGTGGGCAAAAATGGAAGAAAAAATTCAAAGAGATGAAACATTAGATACAGCCTGTAATATAAGATAAATATTTATCTAGTTTAGGTTGTAAACTTGTGAGGTTGTGAACTTGCAAAACTGATACATGACTTGTAAAAGACATGTACGTGACTTGCTAAAATTGATGAAGTCTAAGTCTGCAGGACTGTAACATGTTAATTTGTTAGATTCAGATAGTTTTCTGTGAAAGTTCTAATTAAGAACGATTCAATGCCTACATATACTACAACAATGGGGTAAGATAATGGGATCTAGTTTTCACAGACTGAATTTTCATGTGTCAAAAAATGATCACTTATTATATCCTGGAGTTCTGGTGCACAATACTTATGTATGCAGAATGCTAGAAAGCACTAGAAAAAAAAAACACAAACGTGCCATCTTGAAAATTGTAATTTTCAAAATTTTTATCCTGAGAAAAATGTAGTTTATGGGCCAGAATACTGTATTTGTTGTGATAACCCTAGATTCAATAACATCATAAAAGGAGCTATGTCACTGATGAGACTGTACCACAAAATGGCACAGCATAAGCTGTTGTCTTGGACTTTAATATGTATTGTTTTACATCTTGTCCTCGTAAGTATAAGGCAGATAAATGCAACATATATTTCTAAAGTTAGATGTTCCTCCAGAGAGTCATCACGCAGCACTTGCAGGGCAAGCAGGCGATCAGGCCCAGTCAGCATGGGTTTATGAAAGGCAGATCCTGCTTGATGAACCTGATCTCCTTCTATGACAAAGTGACGTGCTGGGTGGATGAGGGAAAGGCTGTGGATGTGGTCTACTTTGACTTCAGCAAGGCTTTTGACACCGTCTCCCACAGCATTCTCCTCAAGAAACTGGCTGCTCTTGGCTTGGACTAGTGCATGCTTCGTTGGGTTAGAAACTGGCTAGATAGCCGGGCCCAAAGAGTCGTGGTGAATGGAGCCAAGTCCAGTTGGAGGCCAGTCACTAGTGGCATCCCCCAGGGCTCGGTGCTGGGGCCGGTCCTCTTTAATATCTTCATTGATGATCTGGACGAGGGCATTGAGTGCACCCTCAGTAAGTTTGCAGATGACACCAAGTTAGGTGCGTGTGTCGATCTGCTTGAGGGTAGGAAAGCTCTGCAGGAAGATCTGGATAGGCTGCGCCGACGGGCTGAGGCCAACTGTATGCAGTTCAACAAGGCCAAGTGCCGGGTCCTGCACCTGGGGTGCAATAACCCCAAGCAGAGCTACAGGCTGGGAGAGGAATGGTTGGAGAGCTGCCAGGCAGAGAAGGACCTGGGAGTGATGGTGGATAGTCGGCTGAATATGAGCCAGCAGTGTGCTCAGGTGGCCAAGAAGGCCAACGGCATCCTGGCTTGTATCAGGAACAGTGTGACCAGCAGGGCTAGGGAGGTGATCGTCCCCCTGTACTCAGCTCTGGTGAGGCCGCACCTCGAGTACTGTGTTCAGTTTTGGGCCCCTCGCTACAAGAAGGACATGGAGATGCTTGAGCGGGTGCAGAGAAGGGCGACGAAGTTGGTGAGGGGCCTGGAGAACAAGTCCTACGAGGAGCGGCTGAGGGAGCTGGGCTTGTTCAGCCTGGAGAAGAGGAGGCTCAGGGGCGACCTTATCGCTTTCTATGGGTACCTCAAGGGAGGCTGTAGCGAGGTGGGGGTTGGCCTGTTCTCCCACGTGCCTGGTGACAGGACGAGGGGGAATGGGCTTAAGTTGAGCCAGGGGAGTTTTAGGTTAGATGTTAGGAAGAACTTCTTCACTGAAAGGGTTGTGAGGCATTGGAACAGGCTGCCCAGGGAAGTGGTGGAGTCACCATCCCTGGAAGTCTTCAAAAGACGTTTAGATGTAGAGCTTAGGGATATGGTTTAGTGGGGACTGCTAGCGTTAGGTCAGAGGTTGGACTCGATGATCTTGAGGTCTCTTCCAACCTAGAAATTCTGTGATTCTGTGATGTAAACGTGATTTATACAAGAGGAAAGGAAAAAGGTACATAACTTGGTAGTTAAAGCCTCTTTGACATACTGAGTACTGATGGACGAGCAAAAAAACCTCTTTAGTTTCTCCTCATCTCTGCAGTAGTACTGTATGTTCCCATTGCTAAGGTACTATCTTTTGGTCTTTATAATTAGCATTGCTGAGTGTTCTTGTGGAATTAAAAAATACAAGAAACATTTGGAAAGTAAAGGGACATTTTTCCATTTAAGACACGTTAGCAACACATTTGTTGCTACTCCCGCAGAGTTCTGTAAAACAAAAGAAAGAACTTCAGGTAGGTTTGTGTTGATGAAGTGTTCACTGTCCACCTATTAATGTGGAAAGCTGCCCCCTCTGATGATCCCTTATCCAAAAGGTAGACTACATGTAGTCTTTCCACAACATGAAAAATATTTTTTCTTCATAAACAGGTTGAATTACATTGCATGCATTATCAAAAGAATTGCCTGTCAATATGCTTGGTAGACCTGGGAATAAGCTGCCTACTAGTTACACTTCCATCTTCATGTGCTCCTGTCAATACCCAGTACTTACCAAAGAAATTTGATGGTGCAAACTCATTGAAACTTGGTCATGTTAGAGCATGAATGAGGGAACTAGTGGATTCACATCTGGTGGATTCACTCCTACATTTCAAAAAGACCCTTTTTAAAAAGACCCCATGATCACACTTTTAATGGAAAGAAACAACTTCCTGTTTTTTGTTGTTTGTTTGTTTGTTTTTAAGAATTTTTGCTTGAAGGCTTTATCCATCCTTCACTAAGCAAAAGAATTCAACCTATAGCTATGCAGAGATTTCTTTTAAAATTTTTCTGTACTAATTGATTCAAAGTTGTTCTATAAGTATATTTTGACAAATCTGTAAAATATCAGCTGACAATGCGGAGTATTCTGGAAGAATTTTTTGATATAATTTTAAAGGATCAGATCTATGCCAGATAAGAATATATTTCAGTATCCAGATTTTAATATCACTGACATTGTGGTTACAACATTTTTCAATGCCTACTTCTGTTATGATGTAGTTTGCCTGTGCTGCCATTGCCATTCATGTGTTTTTACTCTGTTCTTAGTCTGGCTTTTTTAATGCCAAGCATCTTTTTATGTAAAGATTCACTGATCACTTTACATATATCAGTTGTTTGAAGTACTTGCTTGGAATGGACCTTTTCAGGTGCTTTTAGAAACCTTTCTTCAAACACTTTATTTCCTGTTTTTTATTATTATTATTATTATTTTTCTAAACTGTTTTAAGGAGGAATGGAACACCAGGAGAATAAAAGCCATTTTAATTACATGAACCATAAAAACATGTATATACCTTTTTACATCTGAATACACTGTGGTTTTGAAACTTACTCCAGCCCAACCAATAATGATGCTTAATTAATTAAGATGAAAAAGAAATAAAGCTATACAGTTACCACATGGTAACCTACATGTATGTGGTATCCATACTGCAGACTGTGATTTATCAGACTGTGATAAATCACAGTCTCCATACTGCAGACTGTGATTTAGCATTGAGTTAGCTGAACTAGCTTTGAAATAACTGGCTCTGTTAACAATATTAATTATTGCATATTTAAACATATTTGAACTCAAACATAGTCTTGATTAAGAAGAAGCAATGTTAATTGTACGATGGGTGTCATTTATTCATGACCTCCTTCTACCCAAACAAACAAACAAACAAACAAACAGAAAAACAATTCCTGGACCTAATTAACATTGGCTGGCAGGACAATGGACAGTGTTTTCTGACAATAAACCATGCTAGCTATATGTGCACTATATCCATGCCAGGTAGTTTTTTTCTGTCTTCATAAATAAGGGATTTAGGTGCTAAAGGCTGAGAAACAAATGAATAAGTCCTTTCTTCTCTGGCACACAGAGAATTTCCTGAACAGCTGACTGTTCTGAAGTGACTTTGTTGTGTGGTACATACAGAGAGAAAAATAAGATGTATTGTTTGTTGTGAAACTATAATATAGATGTAGGCTTTTTGACATTTGATTCATTTCAGATCTCACAATATTTTGAAGTTGGGATTATCTGTTGATTGGTCAGCCTAGTATGTATTTGGGTATGCAGTATAATTGGGTGAATTCAATCCTAATGTAACACCAACTATTTACTGTCAGATTTCTGGTGATTTTGTCATAAGAATTCTTATCAACACTTATGAAAATGTTAGTAGTTGAAATTATTGTGTATGAAATGTATGTGGTTAAATGTTGTACTATATTCTGATAAAAAGATACGTGTCTTTTTATGTTTGTATTTAAATTTTGATATATGAGACAGTTCCCATGAGACAGTATTACAGTCATTTTACAAAGGGTACTGAAATATGAATTGTGCATGTGTTAAAACCTTTTCTTTTTCCAGTGTTGTAAAACAGTGCCAAAGCCCTGTTTCTTCATAAAAAGACCAACTAACATAAAAATGTGTATACAAATATGAAGTTACAACATTGTTGTAAACAATATTAACAATGTTAAAATAGTGCATCTAATTAGGCCAAATAATGCCTTTCTTGGTACATTTTTATCACACACAAAATCACAGAATCACAGAATTTCTAGGTTGGAAGAGACCTCAAGATCATCGAGTCCAACCTCTGACCTAACGCTAGCAGTCCCCACTAAACCATATCCCTAAGCTCTACATCTAAATGTCTTTTGAAGACTTCCAGGGATGGTGACTCCACCACTTCCCTGGGCAGCCTGTTCCAATGCCTCACAACCCTTTCAGTGAAGAAGTTCTTCCTAACATCTAACCTAAAACTCCCCTGGCTCAACTTAAGCCTATTCCCCCTCGATTTGTTTTGATGCATTAATAAATGGAGATTGTCTAGCCTGTTAGTGCTAATAAGCATACTTTTTATGTTTCTATCAGAGAATGGAAATTTGAAAAAAAAAAAAAACAAAGTTGAAACAAAAGTTGTTTTTAATCCTCTAATTATTGGCTTTCGATGAAGGCTGGCAAAAATTGTGATTATCTCGGTTCCAACTTCTTCATTATTTCATTCTATCCTTTCCTTCTTTCACATATGTCACAAACTGAAGAGTCTGAAAGGTTCCTGTCATTAGACCTGTCATTATGATTGACATGCAAGGGCAGTGACCAGGGAAGGCTGATAAGTTACTGTCTTAGAGGAGTCCAGAGCAGAATCATAAATGAAGTTGCTCCAAGGAAAGTGCACTGTGATGAGGTATAGTAGTAAATAAAAACCTAGCTATAGTAGTAAATAAAAACCCTGGAAAGCTCCTGTGGGATAGATTTAAGATGTAAAGAAATAGGGTAATTACTTCATGATGAGCCATAAGCTAGGACCTCTTGTCCTTAGTTAATGGTGCAGATTCCTGTCTGATATAATCCTGTGCATGTATTCTTGGGAAGAGTGGAATTACTTCTTTGGCTCATATAGCAACCTTTTCTGGAGTCAGGAATGATTCTGGAAAGGACAAAAATATACCAGTGCCCTAAGGTCCTCATTGTTGATATAATCTGCACTGTGCTTCCTGCAAAGAGCTTCACTTTGAACCCATTCTTGAAAATTATTTCTTTGCTGCCTGGAAACTGTAAAGTGTGCCTCTCTTTGGCTAGGCAAGCAGAGGTATATATAATATTTTATGCTGTGGCTGAAGGCAAGAAACAGTTAACAAAAAAGAACAAAAATGTTGAGTAAACTTTTTGAAGACAATATCCAATCATAAAAGTATATGTGAGTATGGGTGTACATCTGTCAGGAGGATTAACGATGAATTTAAGTTTTTAATCAAAAGGCTCTTCTTGCAGAGTCTGGATGGCTCTGTCATGTGTAGTTACCATCAGTCTTTAAAAGATTTGTTTTTTAAAGATAGCTTGCTCACAGGCTTGAGGAATTGCTTCAAGCAACTACTATTGACTACCAAAAAATCATTATTTTAGTTAAAATAGCTGCATAAAATATTTTGAAGCTTGCGTGGAGAAAACAACAACAAACAAACAAAATAGCTAAAACAACCAACAACAAAGCAGTGCAACACCTTTATCTGTCACTGATGCTTTTAGAGTTGAAATTGTGAGAGGATGCTTTACAAGAGAATATATTTTCAAGTTCTGAGGCTCATAAAAGCTGCCAGAAAATTTAGCTGGCTTTGGAGACATGATGTTCTAGAAGTGTGCAGGTACAAACATTTTGGTCCAGCTTTTCTGTAGTTGGTAAAACCATTCTAAACAGTAATTACTTGGGATGTATGTTAGCTTTATGTTTGGACTTGTTCATATACAAGTATATATGATTCAAGATAATATAATTCATATATTATCTTGAGTAATGTAAGATTTTGAGTTGTCTTCATGTTGTACAATATAAGCAAGGACAAACTGTACTGGCATTTATTTTAAGATGTTATGGAGTCATGATTCCAGCACGAAGCCATAGTACTACAGTATATAAAAAAATAAGTCTGTATGTGGAAGAAATGTTTTAATCTTTTTTTATTTATTTATTTTTTATTTTTTTTTTAACAGTGAGCACAATAGGAAAAAGAACTATTTATAATGTTGTGATGAGGAAAGGGAAAAGATTTATACAAACTGTAAACTGTCATAAAACTTTCTGACTTAAGACTGGAATTCTGTAGTTTATGACATTGAAATACTGGCCCAATAAGGTGAACAGAAATTTTATACTGTTCGCTAGAGTCAGTTGATTTTGTATCCATATGTAGGCTAGAAGTTTTGTTCTGTCACTGCTACACTGTTAGAGAATTCTGTCAAAAATAAGTGTTGCATTTTAGGAGTCAAAATGTACCCAGTACATTTATTATGAATAAGAACAGACAAAAGAGAAATCATTGCATTAGTGACTTCTGAAGAAGAGTATATATCAATAAAATAGATATTCTAGGATTAATTTGAATGATATTAGTCTTTCCACAATCATGATGTTGCATAACCAAAAGCACATATTTTTAAATAAGTAACCTAATTAATAAGGTGAATACTGCCTGTCAAAATCGGTAGTAAAACAAATTATAGCACATGGAATTTCTGTTATGTTTGTGTATTCTTTGGCTCTATAGAGGAGTTTGGTTTTTTACCTTCAACATTTGCCAAAAATTTGTAGACGTGATCTACAGTGTCTGCATGGAATTTTGGTTTCGGAAATACTGAATTATTTACTTAGATAACCCAGTCTAATGCTGAGAAACTTAGTCTGAACTCATGATGCAATAGCTGCGCTTTTTTCAAGCAGTACATTTATTTTAGTTTCTTAACCTGACTATTGGTATCAGTGAATCAGATACCTGGAAACTTTGCAACTACAAAGATTTTAAATGCCAATTTGCGGTATGGCTTCTTTGCTTAACAAGAACCACTTGAGTAAACTCCAGGTTAATACATTAAACATACAAAGTATGGTTTGATTTTTGTTTTCAAGATGAGTGTATTTTAGTATGTTTTTGAAAGAGAAAAACTTGTATCTGTCTTTCAGCTACAAACCTATTCTTCCATATACCTCTAAAGAACAGAAAAGGTAAACATTTGTGATAAACAATAACATAGTATTTTTCTTTAACTTATCCTAAACATGCCTCTTGCTAACATGAATGCCTTCTTTTTTCTTTATTTTTTAACCAACCGAGCCAGAAAAACAGTGACTGATAACGTTACTCTAGTTTTTATATTCTGTTTGAACTGTGTATTATTTCAATGAAAGCTGATTACAGAAAAGGGAGAGAAAATCATTTTCATTTCAAATAAACTTGGTTTAGAGGAAATAAAGCCTTAAAATTGTGTTGGATAATACGCTTTTGGCTAAGGAAAGTGCTTGTTACTAAAAAGAAATCTCACAAGACAGAAAATGCACTTGATTTAGCTTGGAAAGTTGAACACTAAGCCTTTCTGTTTCCTATTTGTCTTTTATTCATTGCAGCATGCCTGCACATGCTTTCTGAAGGGAAAACTGTGAAGGGATTAAAGTGTTTTTTGTTTTTTGTTTTTTTTTTCTTTTTTTTTTTTTTCCTCTTGGTGGAAACATTTCTATTTCTTATGTAACAAAAATAGGGCATACAATCCTAAAGTATTGCTTTTTTTCTTTAGTTTTGTGCTCCAGAAATAGATGCTTTGAAAATGAACAATCTTCTTTTTTTTTTTTTTTTTTTTTAGTTTTTATTTTTAATTTGTTTGTCTTGTTCTGTTTTTAAAGTGTATTAAGTAGCCATTAAGTATTTTTAAGAAGGTGTCCCTTTCTTTTATTTCAAATTTCAGACATGGGATGTAGAATTGGAGAGATCTGCAGAGTCATGGGCTGAAACCTGCCTATGGGAGCATGGGCCTGCAAGCCTTCTTCCGTCAATTGGACAGAATCTGGGGGCACACTGGGGAAGGTAGTTTAAGACACTGTTTAATAGTATATTACCTTTTTTTTTTTTTTGGAAATCTAGCAAAATGTGCTTGTTACTCTAAGGAAGAATGATAGACTTTACAGCTGTTCACTGATCTAATAGCTGTTCACTGATCTGCTGGCTTTCATAGGTACAGGCCTCCAACGTTTCATGTCCAAGCGTGGTATGACGAAGTGAGAGATTTCACGTATCCACATCCTCATGAATGCAACCCATATTGTCCTTACAAATGCTCTGGTCCTGTTTGTACACATTACACACAGGTATGTAGGTGGGTTTTGGTTTTGTCAGCTATGGAAAAAAGTACAGTCAAGACCTCCAGTTAGGTGACTGTATGATACAGGAAAACAGGAAAGGGGCTTGTTTTTATGAGACTCCATAGTTAAAAGAATTGGGTACTGGTGACATAGAGTAGGGTTGTCATACAGATGTTACATTTCTTCCACATAGTTATCACTTCCTTAACAGGAATGAGGAAAAATCTCACAATACTCAGTACTGAGTGTGTCTGCTCAGTGCACTTTGCATAATCTCATCTCTGTGCCGGCTGGCATGTTAGTACTCCTTTCTGGAATTTGCTGAAGAAACAGCATGTTTTTTTTTTTTTTTTTTTTTTTTTTTTTTTAAAAAAAGTTCTCTTCATTGAATTCATCTAGTCAAACAACAGGTAAGCAGTTATAACATGTTGCTTTTACTTCAGCAGGATTTTGAAATTGCATAGGTACTAATTTATTTGGTACTTCTGAAGTTTATGTATCTAACCTGTCTGTTTGTTTGTTTGTTTGTTTTTCTGAAGGGAGCCAGTCATGTTTTCAGTGAATGGGAAATACATAATCTTCAGATTATCATAGAATTATAGAATGGCTTGGGTTGGAAGGGACCTTAAAGATCATTTAGTTCCAACCTCCCTGCCATAGGCAGGGATGCCACCCACTAGATCAGGTTTGCCAGGGCCCCATCCAGCCTGGTCTTGGTCTTATACTAAAACCCATATAAAATAATAAAACATTTGATATGTTATTAGAAAACTTCAAAATGATAGTTTTAAAAGATTTGTTTTCTGTTTACTATCATAATTTACCACTGTGTCAAATTTTAAGACAGAACTACCTCCTTATTCTTATTTACCATTTCTGTAAAAATAACTATAATTACACTCCTCTATCATGTGCAATACCTACAATACATAGATATACTTCTTTATGTTAGTATTTCTTCACAGTACCTATCAACTTCTAAAGTTCTGAAGGAACTACACAGTTTACTTCTCTTGGATTAGTTTTGCATCTGTTGTATTTGTCTACTCTGAAGATCCCCACCTTTATCTTTCAGATTATTTTGAGATCTGCAATTAAAATTGTCTCAATGGATGAATAAAGGAGCACGGCCACATTAGATTGCAATGACATAAAAGCATGTTTATTTAAAATCTGTGACTTGAATCTTTTTGATGTGTGAGTTGTTTTGTGAATAGCTTTATGTCACATTCTCTCACTGCTGACAAGTGCCTATTCTGTCAGTCTAAGCAATCGAGATCCTTTTGGATTCTTAAATTTTAGTGAGAACTTTGGACACAATGAGAACACAGGAACGTGACATCTTGTAATGCAATGTTTTCTATTCTTTTTAATTCCAAGAACCATTTCTTCAGATAATGTGTTGTATCCATTTGCTGCCATTTCATTTCATTTCATTTCATTTGCCAACACATGTTTAGAGCATTTATACATATATATATATATATATATGTATTTTAAAATGAGAGCCGTATCTCTTGTATCAATGTAAAGCTTTTCTTTCTAATAAGGATAGAACCAAGTGGACTTTTCTCTGTTTTAATTAGATTGCTAAGACTTTTATAATAGAGGACAATTAATATAGCATTGCTTCTGTTTTGAGTTCTGTATGTTGAAGTTTGGAGATAATTTTTGTTTCATGTCAATTAGTTTTGGTTTTTACATTCATTTCTCTTTCCTTTTCCATAGGTTGTTTGGGCAACAAGTAGCAGAATAGGTTGTGCAATTAATTTGTGTCATAACATGAACATCTGGGGACAGATTTGGCCAAAAGCAGTCTATCTTGTATGCAATTATTCTCCTAAGTAAGTTGGCTGACACCCATAAATATCTTGGGGGGCAGGGAGTGGTAAGGGTAATACTTTATGATGATCCAGGAAATAATATAAAAGGAAATTAGTTGAGTTTTCTATTTTTTTTTGTACTTTTTTACAAAGTAGAGCTTTGTTCCCAAGGCAGCCTTGGCTGCACAAATACTCGTGATTTTGTAGGACTTCAGTTTTGTGGCCTGTGTTTCAGCATACAACATCAGAGAGATCTTCATTGTATTGTGATGATGATCTGTAAAAGAAATGTATCTCCCCATTGTGACCTTAAAGAATGTAAGTAAATGGTTAACATCCTATAGGATATTCACAGAATCACAGAATTGTCTAGGTTGGAAGAGACCTCAAGATCATCGAGTCCAACCTCTGACCTAACACTAACAAGTCCTCCACTAAACCATATTGCTAAGTTCAACATCTAAACGTCTTTTAAAGACCTCCAGGGATGGTGACTCCACCACTATCCTGGGCAGCCCATTCCAATGCTTCACAACCCTCTCAGTAAAGAAGTTCCTCCTAATTCCCAACCTAAAACACCCCTGGCACAACTTAAGCCCATTCCCCCTCGTCCTGTCACCAGGTACGTGGGAGAATAGACCAACCCCCACTTCTCTACCTCTTCCTTTAATGTACTTTTAAAGAGCAATAAGGTCGCCCCTGAGCCTCCTCTTCTCCAGGCTGAACAAGCCCAGCTCCCTCAGCTGCTCCTCGTAGGACTTGTTCTCCATACTCCTCACCAGCTCCATCGCCCTTCTCTGGACTCGCTCAAGCACCTCGATGTCCTTCTTGTAGCGAGGGGCCCAAAACTGAACACAGTACTCGAGGTGCGGCCTCACCAGAGCCGAGTACAAGTGGACAATTACTTCCCTAGCCCTGCTGGCCACACTGTTTCTTATGCAAGCCAGGATGCTGTTGGCCTTCTTGGCCACCTGAGCACACTGCTGGCTCATATTCAGCCGACTATCCACCAATACTCCCAAGTCCTTCTCCACATACATCCAAGTGCTGTAGCAGGTTGCCAACCATTTCCCAGTTTAATGATGTTTAATATTAATGCATTATTCATTATAGCATGTTTTTCTAATTATTTTTTTATTTTTATTTAAAGGGGTAACTGGTGGGGTCATGCTCCGTATAAACCTGGCCGACCCTGTTCTGCATGTCCCCCTAGTTTCGGAGGAGGTTGCAGAGAAAATCTTTGTTACAGAGGTATGTGCTATTTCAACAGTTATAATTGGAATGTAACCTTTTGCTTTCTTTCCTCATTATGCTTTAACATAGTGAAATAGATTATATTATGCGTGTACCCAAACATGGGGTAGGGACCTACTTTACTGTGATAAATGAGATCATGTACTATGTGATGTATGCGGCTGAGTGTCACAAAAGGGATTGGATTATACTGAATTCCTGCTAATTTAAGTCCTGATTGAAGTCTTTTAGTACACAAAGATATAGACTTTAGCTGTATGTTATTTATTTGTCTTTCTGTAAATTATAGTGAAAGTTATGCAGTGATTTGTTTAAAGGGAAAGAGTAGCTCAGTGACATAGCCATATGCATTACTGTAAGAAAAATCAAGAACAAGAAAAGAAGACATTAATAATTAAATGAAATGACAGCTAAGTCGATTAACTCCTCACAATTTTCAAAATGTTATTAGTATTTTAGAGCATTGAACATAAAATATTATGAAATTGCTATTTCTTTTTGTTTACTCCATATGCATGTAACCTAGCTGTTCCTGTTAATAACTTCTGAAAGTTACTCACCTATTCATATGTAAGAAAAAGAAACCACCAGTGTTTCCAAGTACATTCCTTATATTTCTTGTTTAAGTAAGAAATGTAGGTTACTGATGAATATTTCAAAATCAATAACATTATGTATCAGTAAAAGGGCCTCATTTTCAGCTTTTTTTTTTTTTTTTTTTACCAAATTGGATTCTTAATTGCAAGCTATCTATGAACCTGGTAGAACTCTTTCAACATCTAATAAGAATATCACCTTTAACCTATCAGTTTCCTGATGGCATAAAGAAAGATACTAAAAAAGGAGCATTAGGAGCATTTTCCTACTAGAGAAATTTCTCCTGCTAGAGAAATTCTAGCATTTTTCAGCACCAGAAAGGCAATTGAGTTGTATTATGAAGCTTGATCTCTTGTATGAAACAATGGGAAGTTTTCCTTGCTTTCCTACTTACATTCAACCGCCATTTTATGAAAACAAAGCCATGTTACCAAAACATGATAAGGGGGTTGTGTTCCACAAACACTGAGTTATTTCATCTGAGAAATCTTCTTTGATCATTTTCTGAAACAGAGGATTCAGAAAGGCCTTATTCTCCCCATGAACCAGAAGAGGAAACCAATGAGATTGAACGGCAACGATCCAAAGCCCAGGATGCAACGGCACAAAGCCGGCCAAGAACTCATTCACCTTCAGGCTCTACAGGCAGCGATGACAGTGAGAAAAACGAAGTAATAAGCACACAGCAAATGTGTAAGGAATTTACCTAATATTCAAGTAGTTAACAAATTTTAACTATGTAGCATGAAATTCATTCTAGTGAAATGGCTTTTTGCTTGTTTTAGCTCAGATTGTTTCATGTGAAGTACGTCTAAGAGACCAGTGCAAAGGAACAACTTGCAATAGGTAAGGTAAATTTTACAATTGTCATTACGCTATAGTTTTGTTATAGATTATTATTATTATTAGGAAAGGCCCTATTTGTGTGTGACCTGGAACATTTCCCCTTTTTGTAATCCCAGGATCTAAGGCCAAATTGTGTTTTATTTTCTTAGGTATGAATGTCCTGCTGGCTGTTTGGATAGCAAAGCCAAGGTTATTGGAAGTGTACATTATGAAATGGTAAACATTTTAAAATCAGATTTTGTACAAATAGAATGTTTAATGAGATGTATTTTCCATTAGAATGTTAATTAAAATTGTATTAAGAATGGATTAAAATTGTATTAAGAATGGATGGCAGGGGGGTTGGAATTAGATGATCTTTAAGGACCCTTCCAACCCAAACCATTCTCTGATTGTTTGATTTTGAAGACCATAAACATTTGATGTAAGCTTTTATTTAAGATAACATCAAACTAAGTTTACATCTGCTATTCTGCGTGTATTGTCTATATGTACGTCATGTGCCTTATACATGCACAGAAATAAAATTTACATGTCCAGATGTTAAGGTGCAACTGAAGGACAAATACAACAATTTGTGAATACACTCATATGAATTGTTTCAGTAAGACAGTTCTACTTGTTTAAGTTTAATGCCTAGCATAATTTACCATGTAGAACTGTATAACAGTATAGGAAAAAAGCAGCTACTGTGAACAAGCATACTGTAAATGAGTGTATTTTATCTCTGAATTAAGGCAAAGGGATTTCTCTTTATTTGAAATAACACCTAAATAGTCAACATCAAACTTAATAGACTATCTACCAAGTTTTTAATGATACATTGCAATTAAAAACTGAATTTTTCATACTAAGTTACAATGGAAAATAGTGGTTTTGTCTGACATGGAACTGCTTTTCACATTGTTTTTCAGCAATCCAGTATTTGTAAAGCTGCCATACATTATGGCATCCTAGACAATGAAGGTGGTTGGGTTGATGTCACTAGGCAAGGAAGGAAAAATTACTTTATCAAATCTTATAGAAATGGTGTTCAGTCAATTGGGTAAGTTTCCTTAAAATTAAAATATATGGAAAGGATTTGCTATTTCATGCAAAATATATTGCAGTAATAATATTTTGTTCATACTTTTATCATAAAAGGACATGTGGAAATACAGGTATTGTATCCACTATTAAATTTTAGCCAGTGTTTAATGGTGTACAGAAAAGTGGCACAATAATAATTTGTTTGTAAATGATTTATTGTAAAAAAGTAGTACACACTGACGCTAAACTAGATTATTTTAAATGTTTTTACATTTACTATATTTATTATTACAAAGCTGGTAATACAACCAGTGATGGCCCATGTACACAATAATGTATGACAGCTAACAAGGCAAAATCGCTGAAGTTTGTGTTTGGAAGTGACCCTCTTGTACTGTGCAAAGAAACAATATGAACCAAGCAAAAATACATCTCTACTTACATTTTTGATAGTTTCATTACAATTCCATAATATACTTATGATATTTTGCACAAAACTTTGCTCAATTTCTGCATTGGCCAATAATAGAATAATACTGCATGCTGTGGAAAATTAATTTGGACTTTGTACTACAGTGTTCAGGTGCTTATCCAGAGACTGGTATGTGAAAATAGATCCAAATACACACTGACATGCTGAAAGCAAAACCAGAAAAGAAGTACATAAAAGTAGAGTCTTTCAGCTTGACTGCTACCATGTATAAATATCCATTAATAACTAAAGTATGCTGGAATCTAAGATACTAATAATATCTGCAAACTACACTTCACTATATCTTAATGTATTCTGGAGAGTTGTACATTGCTGTATGTTAGTGTATGTGTAATAGTAGCGTACATGCAAGAGGGTATGAGTAATACCGTATTGAAAGAAAACAGAATTCTATTGAATGATGTATTTAGTTTCTGCTGTGTCTCTGTGTCTCTCTGTTCTGTGCAAACTGATTTCACATGCTGTAAAACTTGTCATAATTTCTCTTGTCAACAGATTTATGTAATTCAGAATAGAAGGAAACACTGGCTAGGTAGACTAAATTCAGAGGCCTAGAATTTGGTTACCTAGAAAGCACTGTTTCAGGCATTGATATTAATTGATTAAATAATTAATTAATTGTCAATTAATTAATGTGTTTCTTTGGGTCATCAGATTATTTGATTGTGGTTTAAATTACCCCTTCTTAAAATGAAGATGCAATTATCTCTTTTTAAAATCTTTTCGAGACAAAGAGATAAGCAAATAGATACTGATGGATTAGGAGTCAACTTTCTTACAAAAGTAGTGGTAATTAAACTACAGAATTTTTTCAAAGTAAAGGAATTGATTTCCCATCACTTGAAATCTGTGTATTTCTATGCCATCTGAGACAAAACCATACGAGTGTCTGTTCTACAGAGCGTGTTTCGCACTATCTTCTGAGTATCAGAACACAGGAGTGAGATATCCAAACTCATTTTTGTTTACTGTGGGCACAGATAATAATTGTATCATAGCTGAACAGTAATGTCTAATTTGGTTTTGGTTTTGTGATTGAGTTGCTAGAAAAAAATGTGTTAGAGGCCTTATGGATTAAATACATATTACATAAATACATAGTACATAATACATAAATAAAGGACCAAGCCTATACCTTCTCTTCAACGTTTCAGCAAACTTCTGCTTCTGTGTAGCACAATAGTACATAATTCTTCATTAAGAAGACATAAGTGAGGAATAAGTGAAGGAGACATTGTCTCCTTAATGAAGGAGAATTTTCTTCTATATTTACTAATAAAAAATTGACTAGCTAAAACGACATAAAAGACATAAAGCATTAAAAGATGTTATTTATTGACTATTTCTATTATTTCTCGTTTAGAAAATACCAATCTGCCAATTCCTTCACAGTCTCTAAAGTAACAGGTTAGTATTTATTTCTTATAAACTCAGTTACTTCGAATTACAGTTTTCTAAATAGCACACATTAATTGGTTTCTGTTTTACTTTATTCAGTTCAAGCTATCACATGTGAAACAACAGTAGAACAATTGTGTCCTTTTCAAAAACCAGCCTCACACTGTCCAAGGTAAAATTCTTTGAATCTTTTATTATTACAAAGTGCTCCCATATTTTCTGTCCGATAATAATTATCTGTAATTGTCATTGACAAAGGTGACAGTAGAAGCTGTAAAAGTGAAGTCATAAATGTTTTACTAATATATTTGTCTTTGGTGTAAATAGAAGGCCAGGTAAGTGAAAGATAATCTGCAGGCTCTTTTCACAAGGAGAAGCTCCTGATCTTTTTTTGCTCTCTTGTTATATCTTAGTGAAGATTTTGTTAGTCTAAACACTGTGAGGAAAGATCCATTTTTCCTTTTAATTTTCCACTATTAAATCTAGGCACCTAGAGCAAAATACATGTTATTTCAATTTATTCACCTGTAAAACAGATACAATAAAAGGAACTGATAAAAATATTTGTCATAGAAGTTATCAAATTGTTTGGGAATTTTGGAGTGAGCAAATATATTTGCAAAATGATTGAAGTATATGTTGTTAAGGTCAGGTATGGTCTGCAAGTCAGTTAACTGCTTTCAGTCAAAGAAATGTGCCATTTCTTTGAAGCTTATGTTTTCACTTATTGAAAGAAGCCTATGCCTCAATATTTTGAGGAAGTAGATCTGTAACAGTTCTGAAAACCATAGATGAGTCAAAGGTAAATACTCTGTAGCATGATTTACCGCAAGCTAAGCTGGAGGTATCCACAGGAGTACTTTCATAGCAATCCTACCGCCAATACAGGAAGCAAGCACAAAGCCAGAACTGCTAGGAAAACATTGCTTCATGTAGCACTTGGGTCCGTGGACTTGTTTGGTGTTTGGCTGTGACTCCTAGCTTTCTAGCTGGAAGATGTGGAGAAGCAAGAAAAGGAGTGGAATGCAGGAATGGATGGATAAAATCTCATACTTCTCCCTTCTTTATTTTTTTCTTAATTGAAAAATAAATATAATAAATAAATAAAATAAATAAATAAGCTTTATTAGGAGAAAAATACAGTCTGTCTTTAAGAAAAAAGAAAAATAAAAATAGCATTAAAATGACCGATTAATTCTGATAACATCAGTTTAAGAACCTTCTGAACAGCAATGATCCATTCAAGATTCTGTGCATGTCCTTAACATAATTCTGAAAATGTAGTCTCAGGAACTACAAGCGCTAATCATCAGCGCTAATCGTGGCACTGATTGTAGAAGCTACTTTTTCCTTCTTATGCCTTAACCATAAATCATCAAGTCTTCTAAAGCTTCTTTCTTGCTTCCTTCAGAGAAAAACTCTCCCTTCCAGCTGCAACAGCTAGTTTCAATGACCCATCTGATAAGACCCAAGGGCTGTGACGTGCCAGATATTGACTAGAGTGTGGATAGTATCCCAGCGAAGGATGATTTCCTAGTGCTGCCCCAAGAAGGAAGGCTTAAGAGGCATAAAGTCATGACCCAATTTTAATAAAACACCCTCTCAGAGTAGATCTGAGGTTTACTATATCCTTGTAGCATATTATAATTTTCAAACACAATGCTTGCTACCTTCTATACTACACTATACTATCTTTCCACATAGTTGTCCTGTATATATTGGAGCTATAGGATTCATGAAACACAAAGTTTTTTCTTAAAGATTAACAAAATGCAGATGAATAAGGCAGACTGTGTTTTAGTAGCATTCTGATCCCCTAAAATCTCATTACTTTCCAAGTTTCTCCATTTTATTCATAGATGTTAAGTGCTCACCCTCACGATAAGTTGCTAAATTTCTTTAATCGCCAGCTCATCAGCACCATACCAGGTCTTCATTCATGTATGCATCTCCTGAGAAAGTATTCAGCTATACTGTTTGGATAGAATGCTGTCGAAACAGATAATGATACGCTGGCTTTTCTACTGTCCTCACATATGTTAAATGAAGAAATGACCTGCTTATCTAAAAGGAGGAAGAAGACCAGACCTGTTGAAGAATGTTTTCAAGCACTTTATTGTGAACCACAAGTTACATTAGCAATGCTTTTCAGTCAATAGTAACCAAAGCTCAAAAACTGATAGCCTTTTAGCGTCAGTATGTATGTCTGTATGCATCATCAAATAGATTGATACTCAATAATGCTGATGTTGAATATGTTACATAGTAATACTCTAATATCATTGTTCCTGAGTGTGCTTTATTTTCCATATTTCAGGGTGTATTGTCCTCGCAACTGTATGCAGGCAAATCCACACTATGCTCGAGTAATTGGAACACGAATTTATTCTGATGTAAGTGATGTGATTTTCATTGCATTATATAATGAAATATAAAGTCCTATGACAAGCTATAGTGTAAAGATAATACTATCCTGTAAATATCAATTTTTCCTCCACATGCAGGTTTTTTTAGACCTACTATCAGAAAAAAGATGTGCTATAACAGTATTTTCTGAAGTGTTTTGTCGGAGACTTCCATTTAAGTACTCAGCTGCTGATGATATGGAATTTTTATTAAAAACTCATTCTAGACTTCAGCAATTTCTGGATATGTGTTTTCAATTTTTGATCGAAATTCCCATTGATTTGCTCAGTATTGGCAATGTATACTCATCAGCCATCTAATACAATGATCAGGGGGCTGGAACACCTCTCCCATGAAGAAAGGCTGAGAGAGCTGGAGATGTTAAGCCTGGAGAAGGCTCCAGGGAGACCTTGTTGCAGCCTTTCAATACTTAAAGGGGTCTTATGAAAAGGATGAAGAGGGACTCTTTACTGGGGTAGATAATGATAGGACAAGAGGGAGTAGTCTTAAAGTAAAAGAGGGTAGATTTAGATTAGAGATTAGGAGGAAATTCTTCACTGTAAGGGTAGTGAGGCACTGGAACCGATTGCCAAGAGAATGTGGATGCCCCACCCCTGGAGGTGTTCAAGGCCAGGCTGGATGGGGCCTTGGCCAACCTGATTTGGTGAGTGGCATCCCTGCCTATGGCAGGGGGGTTGGAACTGGATGATCATTAAAGTCCCTTCCAACGCAAGCCATTCCATGATTTAAACCCTTGCCTTTTAGACCCTAATGTAAACAAAGCTTCTTTCCAATTAACCAAAAATTATTCTGAAAATACATGTCAACACTCTCATTGTTTTGGATATTTCTTATCATTGTAGATCATTTTAGATAGCTAAATATTTGAAGAAGGATTTTGATATATTTGAGTAAAATATCTCACAGTTATATTATTGTGAAAGACTAATACTGCATTTTTTTGCCTTTTTTTTTTTTTTTTTTTCTCTGCTTTGTCGTCTCCCTTTGGAGAAGCCACTATGTAGTGGCAGAGAGAGCAGTTCAAATTTTTACCAATAAGCTGCATGTTGGAACTCTGTCTGTCGTACAGAGTAGTATGGTGCCCAGCTGGGTAGGATGTTTTTCAGTATTTTCCACCTCTTCGAAATATGTGAAAATAATATGCAAACAATTGTTCATCATTATTTTGCAACTAACTAGTGTTCAGTAGATTGCTTGTATAATTTGTGTTCCTGTCCTCTGTGCATGAGAAGCTCTTGCAGTTCAGCAAGCAACACTAATCTATGCCTGTGCAACTGGGTCCTTAATGTGCATAAGAGGGGAGTGAAAATAGTTTCAATGATAGTTAATTTTATCAAACACAGTTTTCTTCCAGTTCTGAGGTTGCAGTGAATGGTAACAGCCACATTTTCCCTGGGAGACAGAAGAGATTATGTTGTGGGAGAAAGAAGACCTATTTCTGTTTAATTTATACAGGAGAAAATCTCATATTTGCTTTGGCTAGAAAAGTCCCAGCTTACTTTAATTAGTATTGGAGAATTGTGCTTTAAAATTATTGTAGATATACTGTCTCATTATTCATATCCATTGTATAGAAATGTGTGCAGTCATACTGCTTTTAGGAAAAAATGGACGTAAATACAGGTAAGAAAACAGGGATGGGAGTCTTCCTATTAACTTCAGATGTTGAGAGAGTTTCCACAATGAAACTGGACATCTGTGTTATGTTTATAGCAGTTTGTAGTAGTAGTGGTAAAAGAGATGAATAGGCAAAGCAGAATTCATTTGACCTTTTATGAGTGTTTCCTTCAGTATGGGATGAATAGCCTACTAGATCTGTCAATTTCTTTCCGTTTCCTACAGAAGGGTCCTAGGGCACCTAGCTAAGATTTAGACAGACACATCCTATTTATATGTTCCCATTGCTGCTATTGCCTTTACGTGATTTTCTACAGTTTCTTTGTTTCTATCATTTAAATTATTTTAAAGATAAGATACTTTTTATTGGAAATTTCACTAAGCAATATGACTATATTTTGTTCATTCTAACTTATAACTGAACTAGTTTCAGGATTATAGAGAATATTTAACAAATAAATCCTCTTTTTCAGCTTTTCATGTATTAATAGATTTGTCTGCAGATACAGGGAATTCATTTACCCACTTGTCATAGCAAGCATATTGCAAATTGCAAATCTATGGTGGATTTTTTGTGATGTTATTTCATTAAAAAACAAACAAACAAGCAAACAAAAAACAACACTTATATGTATGTATGTACAAATAACATGCACATGGCTATTTATTTGCACTAATACTTAGGCCACTTGCATTCAGTAAATGTACAACAATATTTATTAATTAAAAACAAATAACAACAGATGTCACATCAAAAACATATGTTTACAAAACCATTTCTGCAGTATTCATGAGAATCTAGTTAAGCATTTCTGTATCTAGCTTTGGTCTGATCAGTCATTTGTTCTTATATTCATTAATATTTTACTGCTACTCCTTTATCTGTTCTCTGATTTGTAGATAGTGCCCCATAGAACTTTTACCCTATTCGTTCTCCCATCCTTTTCTTTTAGCTTTGAGATTGCAGTGATTGTTTGTATAAGATTTATATTGTATGTATTTATCATGCTGTTTTCATAGGAGGCAGCATTTTCCCGAAGACAACCACTTTCTAGTAGCAGTAGCTCTACAAAAATTATAGAGTTTTATCAGCTCATACCATCTGAGGATTTTGAAGTTTTTTTTCAATAACCATATACGGAAATATTTCCCTAACTCTTGTGCGAAAACTTTCATAGCTCTCTGCTGTAGTGAAATATGATATAAAACTACTATTAAGTAGTTGTGTAGTTCTGCAAGGCTGAGGGAGAAAGGCTTGTGGTTTGCAGAGTACTGCTATGGTGTGGTAGATATTTGGTATTTTGCTGAGTAGCTGAAGAAGGAAAATAATTAAGCAGCTTGGTATTCAGATTCTATGACCTGTTAAATACTAATGAATGTCAGAGGGTTCACAGCACAGCAATAAAGCAGGGTCGTATAATGTTGCATGAAATGTTTATGTTACCTTAAAATACTGCCTTATATATCCTTCAGGGTGAGTTCACAAAAATTAAACAAACAGACCCAAATCTCTGAGAACACTTGCAGAAAGTGTTATGAGGCTGCTAATGTAAAATTATCAATAATATACTGAATTCTGTGATAGACAGAGATTTGAAATCCTATTCAGTTTAAATTAAGAGGAATTTTACCCTAACAGTTCTGGGAAGTGTGATCAGGGTGATGAAACATTATTGAGTAGTAAATGTTATGGCATCAATATTGGGATCTGATTTGATTTAGATGAAGCCAATGAAAAGTTCCTGAAAGCTCAAAGCAGATAAAACTTCCTCAAAAAAAATGTGATAAAACTATATGGATTTATTCATCGGTATACATATAACTCATATTTATGAATTTGTACTCATTTAATTGTTCATATATTCATAAGGTATGCACATTTGTGGATACCTTATGAGCAGATGAGCCAGGCTCCAGGCTCATCTGTAAAGCAGCATTAGAATATCAATTTATTTTTCATCTGATAATCATCTCTTGATTTGACCTCTTCAACCCCATTTTTCTGACCTCATCTTTTTCACATATCCCATGTAAGCATCTTGCCTTTAGGTTTAAAATGTTTTACATTAGCCTAACCATCCAGTAATCAATTGTGGTATCAACTCTAGCAATGACTCCATCCTATACTGGAAATAGTTTCTAATAGGAAGTCGGCCTCTTTTGTCATTCTACCTCCATTGTTTTATCTTTACTTTCTTATGCATTTGATCAGAAACTTCCAAATAGCATTAAAGAAATCATTATTTTAGCCACCCTCAAAAGTAATTATGAAGGTATTGTCCTTTCTAGTGATATACAACAAGTGCAGTGTTACATGTAGTATTACAGAGGTGACAAACTGTGATTTTTATTTTACTCTATTGTACGTCTAGCTTGCTTTATATCTCCAATGTGAATTGAAAACTAAATTGCTACAATATTATAGTACTAGCAATTAGAGTTCTTCTAGTTCTTCAGTGTAGTTAATTGCTTGTAAATCTTGTCTTTTTTTTCCTTAGACTGTAATCCTGTATTTGTAGGGACTATTTATATCCCTGTATATTAGACATTGTACACAAGCAATATTATCTTTAGGTACTCCCATAATATGAGTACATAAAGGATGCTGTAATCCTAAAAATAAGGTGACTACTACTGTTCAGGATACAATGAAGGTCTGGCAGATTAGGGAGGAAGAGTTAAAGTACAAAGGAGCATAAATGGTATCCCTTCTGGCATGTTCAAAAGCAGCTTGCCAGCAGGGTGAAGAGAAAAACTTTAAAGTGTCTTTGCTAAACATTCTTTGCATAAACAGGTTCAAATCATTATTCTCAGAAATATTGTATCATTAAAAGACAAACTATATAACATCAAAACTAGCAGCTTCTGTGGTTGAAATAGGAGTAGGAAAACCATTGCTATTTTAAGTTCCTGATTTTATATAGCATTGAGATTACAAAATAGCTACAGGAACAGATATGAATTATTCCAATTATAACTGGAAGAAATGCAACTCTTGTTTAAATAGTCGTCTGTGTAACCAGCTATTGATATTTGTATTGGCTTAGTTTTTAAGGTTGATTGAGGAGAGGAGAGACCTATTCCAGTGAAGGCTTTTCTTTTTTTCCACAGAACAACTTGGTTTTAAGTAGACATTCACTGTAGCTGGAGCTATGTTTTGTAGTGCTGGGTATTGAAGTAGATTGGGACATACATTCTACGCTAAGAAGTTTCATACTTCTGGCAATTGTTTTTTTGCATGCTTAAAGAGTAGTGGAGCTCTACAAGTTTAAATCAATTATTTTAATCAACATTCTCAAGATTATCACTGAACTATCCTTCTATAAATATTATTTATGCTACACACTTTCATGACAAGACATTAGATTTTAGGTTTCACATAGATGAAACTGCTGTTAATTTCACAGAGAGTTTTGCCTGAGTAAAACTAAGGAATAATAGCTTAGGATTGTTTTAGATCTCTTTGTTTTGTTTGATGCTTATATTACAATTTCAATATAATCATTTAAATATAATTAGCTTTTAATATTGGCCCACGTCAATGTAAGAAATTCTAATGTTCCCTTGAACATTTCACTGCTGTTTGAGATTCTTGAGCTGGAGATAGAATTATTACAGTCAATTTTTAGGGAGGACATCTCTTCCTAGAAACATACAACTGCAGTGTGCTTTTGCTGTTCTGCTGTTCCAGTACTTGACTCTGGCTGGAGATTAAACTGAATCTCCTGATCTATAATAATTTTGGTTTGGTTTTTACTACCTCTCTGCTGTTGAAGTGATGGTGGATAAAGCCTTTCATTTTGAAAAGCTCAAGAATGTGAACAGGTCCTTGAACTGAAATAGGCTGAAATAAATGATTTTTGAATCACACTGTGGAAGATCATTGAATAGGCAGTGGTATATTCCTATAAACTGGCATATGAATCTGATTTAAGTACTGTAAAGATTAATAAAATCAGTCATGTGATGAGTGTAATTATTTTACATTTCCTATAATTTAGTTTAGGCATCTTTATTTGTTTTCTTCTAAACAATTTTGAAATAAGAAAATGAATGAAAACTAAACTTACCCTCTTTCTTTCTTAGATATCCAGTATCTGCCGAGCAGCTGTACATGCTGGTGTAGTCCGCAACCAAGGTGGTTACGTTGATGTTATGCCTGTAGACAAAAGAAAGGTGTACATTGCTTCCTTTCAAAATGGCATATTTTCAGAAAGGTACAGAGCCCATTTTCAAAGATTACTGTTTACCCTTCACCTCAATAAGGTTTACAAAGTATTGTATTATGTATCTTTGTACCTGGGGCAGTGCTAGAAACCCAACAAATAGGCCAACTTGGGTTATTTACAGAGCTTGTGTAACAGCTTCAGTGACTTTGGAGAAGCTGTGTTACAAGAACTGCTTGCCTCTTCTAAGCTTGTAAATCTTTACTCTAAAAAGCTTCTTATAAAAAACAAACAAACAAACAAAAAATCCTCTTGTTTATTCTTTTGCTTAAGTTGCAACTAACACAATATTTGATAAGAAAATCACTTATGGTTTCTTTGGCAAAACACCAAAGAATGTTTACATTAACGTCAGTGATCTATTCTGTCTGAGAGGATCTGCAATAAACAGATCATTACAAATTTACATAGAATCAAATCAGTGAACCTGGTTCATAAATGATATTCACAAAACATTAAACACTTTTTTTTATTATTTTCTATTTTTAATGGTTTTACTGTATTCAGTATAATCAATATCAGTATTCAATATCAGTATTTTTCTGAAAGACATGGAAGTGGTGTGAAAGTTCATTTACTTATACTCAGTGTATTAGCATCCTCTATGATGATAACACATGGCTACATGTTGCAGTTCAAATGTAATTATTTAAAGAACGCTACAGTTTCTATAGGAAGAAAAATAAATGGCCTTAAAAAAAGCCCTTGTGCCACTCTTTCTGTCTTGCAAAGCTAGGAATGTTACCTCTAAAACCAATAAGTTTGTGTGGGAAAAATCTAAAAGAGTATCTTTAGAGAACTTGGATGTAGGAGAAAAAGGATTTTTTCTTATTTTTATTTTATTATTTTTTTTGGGGGGGACATGCCCCTTTACTTCATAAACCTTTATGTAAAGTTAGAAACTTTTAAAATACATCTTTCATTTGCTTCATGAATAACCCCATTTTCCCTATTAATGTCCATTTCCTTCAGAAAGAGTGGTTCCTTACTGACACTTATGTTCTCCACCTAAATCTCCTCACTGAGAAGAAAAGGAATTGAAAAAAAAAAATGTTGCAAATTTAATCATTATTTGTACTTTACCATCCCAGTGAAGCCAAAGTCAATGGTTAGGAGAGCAGTTCCATGCAAGTTTTCTGTGAATCTGAAAAATTGTAATGAAGATTGCAATGCCAGTGCAGACACCATATTCTTCTTTATTTTTGTTCTGTTTTCCTTTCTTAAATAGGTCTCATATATTTTGCAAAATAGAAAATCATGATACCATTAAATATGAAATGTTATATTTTTGTTGTATAAAATAAACCATACTCTACCAAATTTCTCCTTTTTTTTTATTTCTTTTAAAGCCATTTAGCCATTCAGAAGGCTATCAATATTTTAAATATATTTCCTTTGATTTGCAAAATATAAATTCTCTTTAGAAATACGTGCAACCAGTGAACAAGTAATCTCCAGGGTCTAAAAATTATATCAGAATATAGTTATTATATAGAATTATATAGAATTATATAGAATAGCCAACATAAGATGCATGCTTTCTCTTTTCCCCCCAAACTTTTTTTAAGAGTTTTGCTTTATTATTTAAAGCTTAATTCTTTTAATTAGAATCAACTTAGGATTTATTGAAATTTTTGTGTTACAATTTGCTCTCAATAATTTTCTTTGAAGAAAAAATAATATGAAAGTTTGGTAATTCAAAAAAAAAAAAAAAAAGGTAGTAAAAGTTATGAGTAGTAGACACAGGAAATGTTGCAGGACCCTAGAACTGTATTTAACAATTCAAAAAGAAAAGTCATTGGAGTGTCAGTCTTAAAAATAACTCCAGGAATGTTTTTTGTGTTTCAGTTTACAGAATCCTCCAGGAAGCAAGGCATTCAGAGTATTTGCTGTTGTTTGAGTCTAGCGAGAAAAATGTAAAACAGGCAAGTGAAAACAGAGCACTTGGAAGAGAATTATAGAGGCCATTTCTTGTAATTTCTATAATTTGTATAAAGCTGTAACATTCTTGTACAGAATATATATACTGCTTTCCACCAAAAAAAGTTTAAATTACGTATATATCTTGATGAAAATATCTGTAAAAGTAAACATGGGAGAAAAATTCAGTTGAAAATGTATATTGATATATAACAATATTTTGAATCCTGTGTTAATTATTGCTATATTTTCTTAGCAGTTACTCTTATACAGTTAATTCAAAGCTCATAAATGTTCTGTTTTCTTTATGATATTATTATGGTATTTCAATATGATATTGTATGGTGCTTTATATATGCCACTAACAGTAACCTTAAAACTATACCATAGGGAGGCCTGAGTTTTTATTTCCAATGTACATAAAAGAAGCCATCCTAATAATTCAGTATAATAAATCGTGCTTTAAAGTGAAATAAATATCTATATAACTTTTTGATGATTTACAGTAGCATTAGCCATGCAAGCCTAAATGAAGAGCTAGACTGTTTTCAATTTCACACTAATTGTAACAAGTACAAATACCTGTTTTAAAATAAAATAGAAAACATGGAGAAGTCCTGGGTCGTATTAGTATGTTTTCATCTCAAGAAGTATTTCAATGAGAGTGGTCCATTCATGTTTGTTAATTCTTAAATATTTTAAATAAAACATTTATTGGATGCTGGTGAGCTCTTTAGTTCAAGTACCCAATTCATTTATGACCCAGTCCTTCACATGTATTCACCTACCTTGACATGGGAGATTGAGTGAGACGTGTATAACCTTGGAGGATCTGAGTCTAAAAGAAAATTTTCATATTGAGAAATCAAGTAACCTGAAATTAAGGAATTTCATCAGATATACAGTGCAGTTCTGCACACATATGTGCTTTACTTCTACCATGTGACTCATTCAATTTACCAAAATTGGGTTTCAGTAAAACCATAAATTTGTACACATATATAACGATTTGTAAGCTTGAGGGCTTAAGATGTACATGGTATCCGTATACTATACAAAATTGTGAGGGTAAATGTTTAAGAAAATGAAAATGGTAACAAAGGCTAACCTTGCTCCTTATGACCTGGCAAATACTCCTGCAGGCCAGGAAGTATAGTGGTATGGAGCCCATTGACAATACTGTCATTTGTTGCTTCACCATTTAAAAAAATTCATTTATGGTGAACAGCCTTGTGCATTAATTTTACCATATTATGGTATATGAAGAACATGTAATGGTGATACTATGTTTCTTTCTATGAAAAGTGTGTTGTGCTTTAAGACTGAAAAGCTGTTAAACTTTATTTTTGTTATTTTTTTATTTCTGTTGTTGAATTTATTTCCTTTCAACTTGTAAACTGATTCATATTCTTCATATTTCAAAATATTATATTCTGCCTTCTGTTTTGCTACATGTACTACCTCATGTAGTTAGGCAAGCTCTGTTAGTTTTTTAATCTGTTTTGAATAAAATTAATTTACATAATAAGAGTATATTTGACAGACATTATTGTTTAATTGTTTACCCTGCCTCAAGAATTAGAAATAGCAAACACAAAGTTTTCTTTTTTTTCTGAATTAAATGTTGCAAGTGGTAGGACCAAGCAGCAGACATAATCTGAAGTTTTGAAAGCTGTAGAGACAGCATAGGTACACAACTTCTATTAATTACATTAGGAGTTTTATGAAGTCTTCCAGTCATTTTTCAAGTTCTGGCCAGGGTATCTGGGAGCAGATTGCTTTCTCATTTTAATGGGCAATTCTGTCAGAAAGTGACTGTAAAAAAGCAAACAAACAAACAAAAAATGCCACCTTTTTCCAGTTCTATACAGCTCTTTCCTCTTCTGGTAAATGTTGATAGTGTGAAATGTTTCTAGTTACATTTGCTGGAAGCAAGCACTTTAAAGCTCATTCCTACTTTGCCTCATAAGGCTAATGGTCAATTTGGAAGTTCTGGTTGGGATATATGTCTAATTGGTGAGCGAGACAAAAAGTCTTTGTGTAAACCCTTTTTTTTTTTTTTTAAGGTGGTGACAGGGAAGGGAGCCACTGTAAGAAGTTTTATATACATTGAGCAGTACTATCATTAACCACTGTTCAGAAATGAAAACGTAGCACAAGTAGACTATGACTGTGTTAGAATTCCAAGTCACTCAAAATCTTGAGATAGACTTGCAATACCATGAGTTAAAAACAGAAAAATAATAACACTGTTGCTGTTATCAGAACATAAAGTGGAATAAGGCCACTTCTGAAATCAAGGGGCAGCATCTGAGAAAGACATCTGAAACAAAATAATCTGAAAACACTCATCCTTTGTTTTCCTCAAAAAACCTTTCTTCACAGGCAGGACACTTTCTTGGCTTGGCTTTGCAGGCCAGCAGCTCCTGCTGGTGGGGTCCATGGTGCCCACCATTTGCCTTAGGATGCTTTGGGAAGTCTGTTGGGTGCTTCAGAGTCTTTGTGGTAAGCAAGCTCCCCGCTCTCTGATCAGGCAAATAAGATGCTTCTCTTTCTTTGAACAGAGCAGAGCCTGGTGCTGGGGAAAGACAACAGTCACATATTCACTCATTACCAAACCTTTGTCCCTTTCGGTATATGGATGAAGGGGGTCCTAGGTGGAAACATGGCTACCAGACCAAATTTCTGCCTTTTTTTCTGCCCATTTGTTTTCCTGGACTTTTTTGTTCTTCATGTCTTTTTTATTCTTCTGCATGTCTTTGCTATTTGTCCTCTCTCTCATCTTCAAAGTCTAACCTACATTTACTGGGAATTTCTTTGCAAGGGGGACAGGAGTGGACCCTTGACACCAAAACAACAAAGTCAGCACATGGTGAATTGGGGGCTACCTCTAGTGTATGTAAGTGGTTGCTGTGAGCAGCTCTGCTAACAAACACAGTCACAAGAAGAAAGGGAGGTGAGTAACTCTTTCTCCTCACATCTGTTGCACAAACTTGGGAGCCCTGTTGCTTTTCCACATGCAATGATTCTAACATATCCAAATATAAATCCGCAGATAACTCTAGCTTCTTAAGAAATTCTCTACTAAATGAACTATCAATGGGTCAAGAAGTAGATATTCTGAAGCAGTTGTATCGTGAGTGAGAGCTACACAATATTTTTGTCTGTACCAAAGCAACTACATGCCAGATGGTCACAACTAATTCACAGAAAGCTCAGATGAGTAACTAGCAGTGTTAAAGAACACATTATAGCATAATGAAAAAAATATAGAAGAAAGTAAACTTTTAAATGCTGAAGAATTGATTGGTTAATCAGAAACTTAGAAAATGATGCTATCAAAATTTAAAAAGGGCATAATCTATAAGAAAGTAGTGCTTAATTCATGCTATTAATAGTTTTTAGCTTGCCTCCCAGAAAAGACCAGTAAGTAGCCAACAGGAATAATTACAATGGATTCAAAACAATCCTCCACCACTAAGTGAGTACATAAATAAGAAACTGTTTTAGTACATTGATATCTGCCGTTTATGATTTTGAAAGAGCTAAAATATTAAGAAATATAAACTTGCTAAGTGTCTGATGACCTTCTCTGTAAGCATCATTGAGACATTTCTCTGCTATGCTACATCGCTTCTGGATGCAGTAGCTCATTTAATAACTAAACAACAGTTAGTATGAAAGCACGGCGGTATGAAAAACACAAACAGGTAATTCTTTAAAATTATTTAAGAGTGTTATCTTTCTGATAGATGTATGAGGATAGTTCAGTTTAAGGGAAGTTGGAACCCATACTCATACCAACAGACAGCTCATGTACTAGCTGGACATAAACTAAGGAAACTAAGAAACATTTCTTAAACGTTATGGAGAGTGAAGAATTTTAGAGAGTTTACAGACTTCCCTGTGTCCTATTTCTGTGCAGGGGACAGTCAGAAGGTTTTTTTGGGAATTAAGCCTGAAACACAGGTTAGGATAATTTGTTATCTAAGTTTGTGCTTTCTTAACTGAAGAAGTTTCAAATTTTATGTCAATGCTAGACTGAGAGCTGCTTATGGATTATCAGCTGATTTAAAAGAAGAAAAAATAACATCTGCTTTTTTTGCCTGTGTTGGCGCATATGCTCAGCAAAATGCATGACACACTATTTCCTGTAGCAGATATGTAACATAGTTACTCACATAAACAAGGTCTTCTGTGTGGTAATTGCATTTGAAGTATGTTTTGAATTTGACTTAAAACTCAGATAAGCCACCTTCCTGTTCATACACAAGGGAAAGCTTATTTCCTGCAATTTCTGTAGGCATATAAAGGGTCAGATTTAGAAATGTAAATATTTGGAAGTTATAAGGATTATTCATACAGTGCAATATTCTGCTTGTAAATTTATATAAATACTGTATGAAATACTGTACTGTCATGCTTTCTGTCTTAAGGCTTTTCATAGCATCTGTGGAACTCCAGGGAATTAAACAAAGAATGAAAAGCCTGGAGAGTTTCATTTCATTCACTGTATAATATGCATCTTACAAGGCTTTAGATATACAGATGAATCTTTAGTGTTTAGAAAATTGCATTTTTTTTATATGTATCACCATTCTATGATGATTTTATAAAGACATACATTGTGCATATAGGAAAAGTAATCATTATACTGTCAGCCTTAGGTTTAGCCTGTCTTTGCACTCAGGAATAAATTATAAGTATTTTAAATATGGTCACTATATTTCTATATTATATATATTATTTATATATATATATTTATTTATTTATTTATACTACTTTTATTAAATGACAAGTCCTTGCTATGGGACTGTGAAAATAAAATCAATTGTGATTCCTGCTCTATCTTAACACATGATGATAATGTGACACCTGAAAGTTAAGATCAATTGTTCAATGATACATCTTAAATGTTTTGTTCATCTTACCCTTGTTGCTGGGAGACAGATGTCCACATAATAAAACCATTATAGCATTTTTCAAAAAGTAGTAGTAATGAGTTTTAAATTTTCAGAAGCTAGCAGTACCCAAAAGCACCCAGTCAGACCAGCCTGTTACAATAAGTCAGAGGAAAATACGAGAGATCTAAGGAGGAAAGTAAAGAGCATGTGAACAAAGTGGCCCATCATGATGCTCCTTGTCTTACTATTCACATTGATTTCTGCAATAATTACTCTAGTTACTCAATTCAGTATTTGCCCCCAGTGCTCTATCAAACATTGTTTTTGTCTTCACTAACAATGGTGTGAATGTCTGAAGGCTTGCAATGAAATAGTTGGTAAAGAACTGAGATATGTTTGCCAAACAACATGAATAAATTTGCAATATCGTATTATTTTACACAAAAAATACTTTAGTTGCCAATGCTAATAACTCTTGGGCTTTTAAATTCACTAATTTCGTTTAAAGTGTAAGCACTGTAATGAAATAAAAATGTCAGCACATGCTGACTGAAATTCATCTGTTCAAAAAAAAATAAAAATCAGTTATTTCATCTGAACAGAAATTGCTGTAACTAAACCTAGTATTATTAGCAATAATATTCTTGAAATTTCATTGAATATAAGACTGCTTATGCAGTCTGGATTGGCTTTTAGAAGACATTCACCAAACTTTATTTGGTGTATTTCATTCATTTCTGAATGAATGTTGTTTATGAAGACAATATCCTTATTAGGAATATAATCTTAGAATAAATGCAAGAACTTGCATTAGGTTTGCTTGTGTATCTTTTTGGAATTACTTCCAAAACTCCACAGTATGTGTAGTGATGCTAATCATTCTTAGTATTCTCAAGAAAAAAGAAGTGCTAAGAGGTATCATGTCTTCTAAACTTAGCCTACAGTTTGAAAAACAAGTACTTCAGTTGCCTAATTATTCACTTAGGCTTGTTTATATGCAATGTAAATAGCAAGTTGGCTTTGACTTGTCATAAATTGCTGCTACTGTAGATCCCAAACACAAATTGGAAACAGTTGCTAAATAAATCTCCCTATAGTCAATTCAATCTTCATTCCTTATTTATCTGTTAAAATCCATCTGTTTCTTGTTGGTGGTGGGTGGTTTTTTACATACTGAAAGATCATGTCTTCTGAATAAGCATTTCTTTTATTGTGTCAGAGTGACTCCCAAGATTGTTGGGATGCAGGCAGCACTAAACACAGAATCAGAGCAATCGTTTTATGCAAAAGAACTTAGTCTCAGATTTTGGATTTAGTCCAGTTCTGTACACATTGTATGAGTTGATTTAGTGCTTGCTGCAGTGGAGATGATAGTCCTACTCTGGCATGGCTATAACTGAGCTAAGGAATAGTTTTGTGAAATGCTCTGAGCCTTTCTTTCTTATCCAGGAGGAATTATGTGGTAAATTAGATCAGTTTGCATTTTTAAAATAAAGGAATAGCTAAACAGAAGGCTTTGGTGGTTTACTGGTAAAGACTTGCCCTTCTGCTGCTGGTTGAGTGTTTAAGCATGTTGTATCAAACATATCCAGTGATGTGTAGATTGTGCTAATGCAATGATTTTTTGATTGGCAGTAATGTTAAATCAATTCATACTGGGAAGCTTCTCTTCCAGCAGCTTCAAAGCCCACATCATTTCAAATCAGGTTTCCATGAGTTACAAGTCAATTATTTTGTATGTAATTTGTAATTATTTTGCAGTATGTACAAGTTTGTCCTAGGAATTAAGAAGTCACATGTGGAAGGAGATTTGTTGTTGCATCTACTACAACATAAACATATGCTAATGCTTCAGTTCAACTTGTAATTTTTATTACAATCCCTACAATCCCTGGAAAAGTGCTGTCCAATCAAAACAATTAAAATAGTTGGAAGTAAGGAAATAAGGAAAACCAATATTTCTACCATGGTCTCTCAGAAGACATTCGGCTATTAACTTTCGTACATCAAAACAGAATAACTCAGAACCACTCCTATAAAAATTGCAATCTACGACTCCCTAGAAGGCTGTTTCTAACCTAGCATCTTGCTGAGCACTGGTCAACAGGATGGACAAAGTACTTAATGTCTCTTGTAATATACTAAATAACTTAATATCCATAATCTGACACAAAATTAGACTTTAACAAGAAAGACAAGACTGGTTTACAGCTAAAGGCTAGAAGACCTGAGGCCTCAGAGTACATGTGAAATGCCTCTTAAAAGGAGGACAATGTGGTATATTAGAAGACAAACTTCCATATCTGTATCTAACACATGATCCATGAGTAGAGCTGGTAGATATGCTACAAAAGTACAAAGAATTAGTCTAAATAAAGATTGATTTCAGTACTTCAAAACTTTTGTGTAGTTACCATCTCCAACCAAATAACATTCAAATAAAATTTCAGAGCTAATTGTTTTTTCTTAGATGTGTGAAAATAGGCAAATACCAAGGATAGTGAGGCCAGGAGGAGAACTTGTCTGTAGTTTGACTGGTAGGTGGTAGGATCTTGCTTAGGTATACTATTATATGAATGCTAATCTGATGCTAATCTATTTGATGAAGGTTCACTCATGTGCCCCAAACTCCCTGCAGACAGTTTTCCAGTAAGCTTTGTTCTTTGTGCAAACAAATCAGTTAAATGAGCATCTGTGTGAGTTACAATTAATTACCTGTTTCGTAGGATTGGCAGATGAAACTGATTTGCACTGACTTTTTGCAAATATGGCTCTAAAGTTATTTAGTGACAATTGCAAGGTGAAATAAGAAATATTCATCGATGGTTCAGGGTGTTCTTGCCTCTTTGTGTTTCAGAAGTACATCTTAAAACTGCTCATAAAACAGCTATACCTTTCAGAATACTCTAATGAAATTAAAACTACTGGGGAATAGAACTACTTTAAGCAGGTTAAATTCTTCAGAAAACAGAACAAAGTGTCCAGTAAGGAGAGGACAGGATGGAGGGTGGTTTGTTTTATAATATTGCCATAGAAGGATTCCCAAATTGCTTAGGTTAGTTAGCAAGTACTTATGAGGTCTTCTAAATGGAACAGTCATCAAGTTTCTCTTAATTTCTAGAACTAAATAGTTTATTATTTAAGTTTGAAGATATAAAGATGCCAACCCATCATTTTATTTTGAATTAATTAGGAAGGACTTAAAAATTAACTTAAATTCCTGTAGTCTAATCAACTGAAAACTCTTACCTTTGCTTTATCTCTTCCAGTTACTTCATTGATCCATGAAACCATGTGGTACTCTCCAGACACACAAATTCTCAGACACCGATGTGTTGGGAATGAAAATCCAGAGAATATTAATTGGTAAAGAGTTATAAAGGATGTAATAATGTGGAGGTTAGCCTCACAGTGCAAGGAATGCAGTTTGTGTCCCCAGCAAAGCAAGTTTAAAGGACATAGCTTATTTCTTTCAACCTACCAACAAAATGGTATTGTGTTAGGTGTTATAATGCTGGAAGACTCATTATGCAGTACAACTTCTGGTTTTGACCCTGAAGTTACTAAAAGTATTTGCACAGTTAAAGTTGCTACCCAACTCTCACTCTCGTAACTCATGCCTAGTGACAGAAGTGACTGTAAAATAGAAGTAGTGTCTCTCCTCCCACCTAACCCAGATGCTTTGAGTCTCAGCAAGAGCATAAATGCCTCTTTTTCCTTCCTAGTCAAAGGTGGGAGTTACAAAGAAAGAGAAAATCTTGAGAGGATGTTTCTAGTGATGCTGCATTGCACAGCGGGACAAGAGGAATAGCAGACTCCTTGCAGGGCTCTGTCACTAGAAATGTTCATGTGAGACATGAACAGAGAGGAGAGGAGAGGAGAGGGAGGGAGGGAAAAAAGGAGGGAGATAGAGTACCATGAGCATGTTCAAGCTTGCTAACAAAGGAAGGCTTCTTCAGCACAGTAACAATACTGACAACTGAGAGTTTTTGTTCACATGCAGTTTAGCAAACCATATTATGTAGCAGTCAAGCTGTTTATTATTAGAAAAAAGGCTGAAAATTTGATAAATGAAAGATTGGGTTACCTTCTCAGTTAAATCAGTAAATCAGTTAACAAAATAATCCCAACACCTGTGATACTCCTCAAAAACTGGGATAAGAAGAGCTCTGCTTTTCCAAATTATAAGAATATTTCTGAAAGAAGCAATATGTTCACTAGATTATTGCATCATCATAAATTTTTAGTTATGTCAGTATTTCAAGTGTTTCTAAGCCTGCTCTAAGGAACTTTTGTTTCTAAGCCAGGATTTCAACCTGCTCTAAGGAACCTGCTTTGGCAGGGGGGTTGGACCTGATGGTCTTTCAAGGTCCCTTCCAACCCCTTCAGTTCTGTGATTCTGTAATGAAAGAAAGATCAGCATTGCCTATTCTGAATAATTTCTTACATCAGTACTAGATGTTTTAATAAGGAAACACCTTTATAACAATGTAGCAATGTCATTGGGACAGTCAAGTCTAGGATGATCACAGAATCATGCGATGGTTGAGTTTGGAAGGGACCTCTGGAAGGCCATCTGCTCTAAATCCCCTGCTCAAGGAGGGACACACAGAACAGGCTGTCCAGGACCAAGGCAAGGTGGCTTTAAAAGAGCTCCAAAGAAGGAGATCCCACAACCTCTCTGGGCAACCTGTGCTGGTACTCAGTCACCCACACTATAAAGAAGTGTTTCCTGATGTTCAGAAGGAACATGCTATGTTTTAATTTGTGCCTCTTGTCACCAATGAACAGAGGCTGAATTTACTGAAGGTTCAATCAGCTCACTTTTGCAGACTGTTCAGGTACCTCTGGATGGTTGCACAACTATCTTGTGTATCAACCATCCCTCACAGTTTTCTGAGGCTGTGCAGGGACAGCCGAAAAGAAAGGCCAAAGCTCATCTGGAGCTCAAACTGGCTGCTGCTGTTAAAGATAACAAAAAATGTTTTTATAAATAAATCAACACAAAAAGGAGGACTAAGGAGAATCTCCATCCTTTACTGGATGCGGGGGGAAACTTAGATACAAAAGATGACAAAAAGGCTGAGGTGCTTAATGCCTTCTTTGCCTCAGCCTTTAGCGGCAAGAGCAGTTGTTCTCTGTCACCCAGCACCCTGAGCTGGTGGAAGGGGATGGGGAGGAGAATGTGGCCCTCATAATCAACCAGGAAATGTTTGGTGACCTGCTACAGCACTTGGATGCATGCAAGTCAACAGGGCTGTATGGGATCCACCCAAGGGTACTGAGAGAACTGGCAGAGGAGCTGGGCAAGCCGCTTTCCATCATTTATCGGCAGTCCTGGCTATCAGGGGAGGTCCCAGTCGACTGGCAGCTAGCAAACATGACACCCATCTACAGGAAGGGCTGTAGGGTAGACCCAGGGAACTATAGGCCTGTTAGCTTGACCTCAGTACCAGGGAAGCTCATGGAGCAGATTATCTTGAGTGTTATCACGTGGCATTTGCAGGGCAACCAGGCAATCAGGCCCAGTCAGCATGGGTTTATGAAAGGCAGGTCCTGCTTGACGCACCTGATCTCCTTCTATGATAAAGTGACACGCTGGGTGGATGAGGGAAAGGCTGTGCATGTGGTCTCTTCCAACCTAGAAATTCTATGATTCTGTGATTCTGTGTTTACAGAGAATAGGTCACCTGCCTCTCCATTCCCCCTCGCGAGGAAGTTGTAGACTGCAATGAGGTCCCCCCTCAGCCTCCTATTCTCCAGGCTGAATAGGCCCAGTGCCCTCAGCTGCTCCTCATACATCTTCCCCATATGGGTCTGCACCACGGGGTCCATCTCTCAGGAGCAAACTGCTCCAACCTGGGTCCCCCACGGGCAGCAGCTCCTGCCAGGTCACCTGCTCCTGCATGGTCTCCTCTCCACAGTCTACAAGTCCAGCCTGGAATCTGCTCCTGCAGGGGTCTTCTATAGGCCGCAGCCTCTGTTGGTGCGGGTCCACCTGCTCCACCGTGGTCTCCTCCACCAGCTGCAGCGTGGAACCCTGCTCCACTGTGGTACTCCGTGGACTGCAACGGGACAGCCTGCTTTTCCGTGGTCCTCACCACAGGCCATAGGGGACTTCTGTTCCAGCACCTGGAGTACCTCTCCCTGTCCTTCTTCACTGACCTTGGCACCTGCAAGGCTGTTCCTCACTCCTCTCACTCTCCCAGCTGCTGTGTGGTGCAGCAGTTTTTTCCCCCCTGACTTAAATATGCTCTCAGAGCAGCACAAAACAACATCATTTATTGGCTCAGCTCTGGTCAGCAGTGGGGCTCTTACCAAACATGGGGCAGCTTCTAGATCCTTCTCACGGAAGCCACCCCTATGGCCCCCTGCTACCAAAACCTTGCCATGTAAACCCACTACAATTGACAAACAACATTCTTTATATTATTCTACAATCATATTTCTATATTATTCTGCATAAATAAAACTTTAAGTCTCATCATATGACTCTTCTAACTGGGTATATGCCTGTGACCTTCATGTAGCTCTAAAGAGTGTCTTCAATTTCCACTGACCAAAAACCCCACTTGAGAACATGTCCTTTACAAAACGGTACAGTCTGTTGACCTTTTTTTTAATTATTTATTTTATTGTTTTTATTTTTTTTTCAAATGGGTGTCATTCAGCCTTGTAATTACTGGCAGATCTCTTCAGACCCGAAGTGTTCTACCAGTCTATTCATACCAATTTACATCAGCCGAAGGCTCAACTCCTATTTAATGTAAAATTGTGAAGCCACTTGCAATAAAATGAGATAATATGCTGCAAAAAGTAAATATTTTCTACATTAGCTCCACAAACAAGTCAGACAGATTTGAATGTGATGAACGAACTGATGTAAGAAAATATTCTTTCTCTGATTTCCCTGGAAATGTTCTGTGTGGAACAGAGGAAGTGAAGCATTCAGGGTTAGAAATGTTGTAGGAAGTGGCATGAATTATAGAACATTCAAAACAATGGGAGATTATTTCAGAGAAAAAAATATAATTAACAAAGGATATACAGATTATTCAAAATACTTCTGTTGGAGGCAGATTATTTACTTCTGTATAACATAAGAATGACTGGCTCTCATTTTGCTTTGAACAGACCAAGCAGGACTGTTCACAATCCTTTGAATCCTATGACTTAGTCTTCTCAGATCTTGCTCGATTTCCTGCACTATACACTTTTTATTGATAGTCTTATCCCCACACTGTTTTCTGAGGGTTTCTGTGCTATAATCCAGTAGTGTATTGCCCTCTGGATGCCATTTTTTTTACATAGCAAGCTGACTAATCTTGGTACCTCCTACTTCTTTGAATAGCATTAATACATGAAGACAACAGAACATCTTCCAAACAATGGTGAATTTAATTTGCCCAAAGGAACAGAGCAGACAGGGGAATGAATTCACTGTCTCTCTGCCCAAGATATTTCCTGGACCTGGTATTTCCTGCCTTCCCTTCTGTGGGCTGTTCTCAATCTTGGTATGGCCAAATCTTTTGCGTGTGGAGTTATCATCTATGGCTTTAAGTCAGTCTCTATGCTTGATAGAGTTGATAATGCTCTTGACCTCCTTCCTCAAGGGCAGAAATGTCCTGGTAAAATGATCAGGGTTTCTTGGTTTCAGCCTTTATTAAAAACAAAACCTGCTAATTTTACTGTCAAGTAGGGAAGCAACTCCATGGCCCGTTGTCCCATCTGTTTTCAAGATGCATAGCTGAGACATTTCTGTCTCGATCTTGCTTCATTTTCCACTTTGGTAAATGTATTACTCAAGAAAAATAACATCAACATTTAAACATAATGATTTTAAAAAGCTCAAGCCAGATTTTCAGCTGGTGTTAATCAGGACAACTCTTGACTTCAAGGGATGTTTGCTAATTTATACAAGCTGATGGTGTAGTCTACAGTCTTCAAAAATAAACAGAAAATAAACATTGGCAAAGCTTCTTAAAAGGACATTTAATTTGGATTCATAGTCTGTCACCTCCATAAACTTATACACCAGAACATGCTTGGCTTCCTGTTCCCAGGCTCATTTCCTGGCCAACAACACAAAATGGTAACACAGGAAGCAAACAAGACTCTTTTTAAATTCATGGTATTTTAAAAGATTTACTACTAATGAAATAACCATTTGATATCACCTGATTATACAATAGAGCATATCACTTCAAGGATGGGGATTTCAGGAAACAAAGCAAGACAGAATTCGATTTGCTGCATGGATGGGATAGAAATTCTAGCCTGCACCATGAAGCAATTTTACTGTCCTTACTTTTCTTTGCTTGTGAGAGAGGAGCTCTTTTGGAAACCCCTGCAGAGCCCCAAGCACACAGGCTATTTATGTGGGCTGAATGCAGAACCAGAATTTAACCAAAGCACAGTAAAAATAATGGATAACACCAGCTGCTTAGAGCAGTCTCACACAAAGTAATAGGTACTTGTTTTTAAAGGCGTAAGGGACTCATGTTGAGTCAGTTCTCAGTAATATTTTGCCTGGCCCCAAAAGCATCTCAGATCCCATAGGAGTTCTCTTATTTTTCATGTGCATCTAGTAAATATTTATGGAGACTGAACAAGGACTTCTTTAAATTAGTTGTGTGGATTTAGTCTCTGCTATTATTAGGTGAAATGCAGATTACATCCTATGATTATGTATGAAACTGCAAAATCTAAACCTCTCATCTATAGCACAGCTTCAGAAATACTCAGAGGGCAAGATATACACACATTGTTTCCCATTAGTCAGGACAAAGTCCAGTGATGCAAATGATCCAAAAGTAACATTCAGCCAACAGTGGTGGGGTTTTTGTTTGGTTGGTTTGGTTTTAAATATATATTTATATGTATGTCTTAGTTTATCATGTTCTCTACATTTAGGGACAGATTTTTTAAAAAGTCTAATTTTTGGATTACATGTTTTTAAAGTGCAGGTGATGACAATAATATCAGAATGAAAGAACACCTAATATACCTAGTCCTTTGGACAATCCATTTGTCATTCATGAAATAGATGTGATCACAGTTATTTTGAAAACCTAGTCATTATAAATGCATCCCCTTGGGTAGAAAATAGCTACACCCAATCATGCACACATTTAAATTGCAGTAGTGAAACTAACAATGTGATAGTCATATTCTTTTCTGTTCATTTTAATCAGCCTTTATCGACAATATAATTTTTATTGGTAATAGCAAACCACTATATATATCTACATATATAAATATATATATATGCATATTGAATAATAATAATAATAATAATAATAATAATAATAATAATAATAATAAACAATAATATATGCATAATAATAATATAATACATAATATTACATAAATATATATATTTAAGCAGAGAACGCTTAGGGGCACATAAGAGAAAAAGAAAAAATGAAAATCTATCTTTTATATACTGGCAGGATTATTTCTGTATTAAAATGTGCAACAAATGTTGCACTTTCTATTTTAGTGAATTAACCACAAACTCATGATTTTCTGTTACTGTGGTTGTTCCTGTCAGGAATTCTCCCAGTATTTTGTAAACAAATTTTGGTCTTCCTATTATTTACAAAACTTCACTGTATTTTTATTCTATAACTAACTTTCATATGAGACAACAGAAAAGGAGAATAATGATAATGAGTCCTGAATACTGATGTACCTATGTGAATGACCTTCACAGCAGATTGACCTGATACTTGAGATGAACTTTCATTCCTTAAAGTTACAAGGCTCAGGAAAATGCAGCATTGCAATGAAACTCAGACTAACACTTGTCATCAGGAGTTGTCTCACACTGCATTGTAACACTTGGCATGTGTGTCTTAGAAGATGACAGCACTCCACAACTCTCTAAGTAATGGTATATGGACCAGGGCTGGGGAGCCAGTAGGCCAGTTTTATAGGTCCCTCCTCAGCCAGGAGCAGCATCTCTGAGGTTACGCCAGTCAACCCTAACACCAGGCACAATTGAAGGTACAAGAAAATATGCATGCTACAATACAAAGATGAACAAAGTAGTTGACAGATTTAGAGACAGATATGCAAAAATGGGGCTGGGGATAGGGAGAGTGGTGGTAGTGATGGTGGAATTATGGCTCTTTATACTTTTGATCTGTTCCAGAAGGCAGTCCATTAATTTCATGAAGCTGAAAGGCTGTTAGCCTTTTCCTGTGGCTCTCACAGATGGGTTTTACACAAAATTTTACCTCTGAGCATTGCTTTTCCTGAGTGCCACCTGCAGCTGGGAATCTGTATCCCCTTTGCCTTTGGCTTTTTATTTTCATTTTATTCTTATTCCTTGCTTCAGTCCCAAAGATTCCTTGTGATTCGTGCAACATAATACTTGAGGTAGCTTAACACTTCTCTTGAGAATTAATGGTTTTCCTTACCTGACTCAGAAATGCTGCTGTTCCTTGGGAAGCAGAACCATTTTCTAAGCAGACAGTAAATAAAAGATAACAATCAGCCTAACATTAATTTAGTTGAAATAAACCATTTGCCCACTGTTGAAAACTATACTATCATATACTGAAGTGTTTTTTGAATCTCAGTAATAAGTTAGTACACGCAATATTATAATTTATATAAGCACTATTAACCATTGCATTTCACAGAATCACAGAACAGTGAAGGTTGGAGGGAACCTCAGGAGGTCATCTGTTCTTGGTTGCCCGGGACCATGTCCATATGGCTTCTGAAAATATTCATAGCCTCTCTGGGCAACCTGTGCTGGTGCACAGTCACTTAATGCAAACATATGGAAAAAAATGTATGCAAGACAATACTGTCTTTGTTCCAGTGACAAAAACATTACAGTAACTAAAACACTCTGAGGTGCTAGTGGGTTTCTAATGGACCACCCCAAAACCTAGGTTTGAAGGATACTGTGACACTTACATAAATGTAGAAATAGATTAAATACAATGACAAATATTTTTAAGATAATTAAGTTGCTACATAGCTTAGGTCTGAATAAGTATTTTAAAGTACAGCTTTACTGCAATTTTTAAAAATTCCAATTCACTTATCTCTATATTTTTTTATCTTCCAAGCAATGAAAAAAAAGAAATTACAAGATCTTTCCTTTTTTTTCCTTACCATTACAAAATAAAATGCATCATCAAACCAAGGCTGTCACACAGCTGGCACAAATCAAATTAAAAACAAAACAAGAGTTTCAAACCTGAGGGCAAAACAAATAAGATATTTATGACACTTTTACCCAATTTATGACTCACTTTTTATATATTTGAGGTGTGGTTAAAATTTGGACTTTTTTTTTTTTTAACTTGAAAAATAATCCCGTATTTTTTCATAATGTCCTTTGTTATTAACATAATTTTACTCTCCCCCATTCTTTAATATTTTTGTTTCTTATTTAATTTATTGTTTGAACTTTCCCAGTGTTCCCATAATGAGATGAAAGACCTTCTTTAATAACAAAAATATAAATACACATTAACCATTGAACTTTCCTGACTCTACTGGTGGTAACATTTCCAAAAAATTCTGTTATGTTAATTAGCTATGGCCTACCACCCTTAACAAATTTTTCATTAAACTGGTTTGGATTTCTTTTCTTTTTACTTTTGGGCTTTTTTGTTTGGTTGGTTTGTTTATTTTGTCTTGTTTTTCCCTCAGATGCTTTCCATCGCATCATTTTAAGTAATTCCCGGAATTCTTCCTTCCAAAGTTTAGTAAACTATATAGTTTCAATTTCCTGTGAATTGATTTGCTGTGGCTAAAGTCTCTCAGTGGACATATGATGCAGGATATCATGTTTTCTTTTTCTGACTGTCTTTACTGGATTTGAAAAATTGAACTTGGTGGAGTGAATCAAAGCAGTTTTCTTGAAAGGACTACAGTGTTTTGAGTCAGATGATGGAGTTAGTGAGACTGAATTTTATTTCAACTTGCTAGGAATGTAAGGGAGAATATCTGATGTTACAGATACACTATATATCATGTGGCTGTGCTGTACAAGGCTTGCGATCAAATGTGCTGGTTGTCTGTACTGTTTTCCTCTATAGGAACCCTTTTAAAACAGCTTTCAAAAGTATTTCCTTGGACAAAACTCAGCTGGAATCTAGAGATTTGAATTCACTTCAGGGTATCTCTGAATGCTCTGGCTGGTCTGTCCTCCCCCTGTATCTCATCTCATTTTTGTTCTATTATCATAGGAATAATATTAGCCAGACAAAATAGCCTGAGTAAAGGAAAGGAGTTATTCTTGTATTTCTGCCTTCTGTGACATTGCCTGCCCCTACAGTATGACCTGGAAAGATGGATGGGATTTTTCGGGAGCCTGAGCTTAGACTGTGGACTGCCAGAAGGACAATTTGGTTGTAAATACAGTGCAGACATAGCCTACTGATGCCTGTTAGGGTGTATCCACATATCCACATATCCACACTAAGGGTCTCATTTCCTTGTGGGAAGGCTGAAGCTTGTTGACTTATAATACGGTATATAGTCACAATATTATTTCAGATTAGAAGTTTTGTTAAGTTCACAATGGTGATCCTATCAAGAAATACTTGAAATTAGTAGTTTTCATTTGCCAGTTCTTGCAAATTTTATATATTGACTTTTAAAACATGGCATGATGCTTAGCATTTGGTTTCCTACAGTCATGTGAATTTGAAAAATCCAGAATTGTTTTAAAGAAAAAAAAAAAAAAAAAAAAAGCTGCAACAGAAAGAAACTGCAATATCCTTTCTGGATAAGTATAAATAATAAAAATCTGTCACATATCAAAAATCAACCTGCCTATTGAGTGCCTAATTTTGCTTCCTTTTACACTTTTCCATGGAGTTGTGATTTTTACAGGAGTGAACAGAGTAAATTAGGTCCTAAAAATTCAATTAGAGATTCCTCCTTTATTACAAATGCTTACCTCATTACTCAGTATATGAATATTGGTTTTATTTATCGGGCTACCCTCACTTTTTGTATTGTTGATGAAAGTAAGTACAGAGGTGGAAAAAGAAAACAAACAAACAAACAACAACAACAAAACACGTTTCGCTTTAGTGAGAGAACCCCTAGAGGACCTTAGAGGGAGTAGGGCTACTGCATTTTGAGAAAAAAAGACAAGTCATAGAAAGCTCACTATCTAGGATTTAGAAACAGTTTCCTTATAAAGACAGAAATAGATATGGAGCTTCTTATTACATCCTTTTCAAGAATCCATTTCAATTTGCATTTAATGGAGAACCATACAAGGATTTCCAATGTTTTCATGAAGGTATATATTAGTATAATTTTGCATCGCTTAAAGACAAAAGTTGTCCTGCTTGAGAAAAAACTAGTTCATGATCAATTTTGGAAAACAATCTACTTTTTATAATAATAATAACAATAATAATAATGACAACAACAACAACAACAAAACAATAACAATAATAATATCAATTTATTTCAATAAATTTTATTTATTATTATTATTTATTATTATTGTTTATTATAAAACTTCAATAAATTTTAGTATTATTTCAATTTATTTCAGTTATTTCAATTACTACCTATATTCCCATGACATTTATTTTTTTCTAAAAAAAATCATCACCCCCAAAGTTTTTGTACACATCATTTATCACCCTCACTATTTAAAAATAGCTTGCAGAAATGCAGATTAATTAGTAAAAACACAAGGAGAATATTAGGTGGAAAGCTAAATATGAAATTAAAGTGTATATGCTTTAACCTGATGCTTACATGTTTATATCTATTATCCCACCTTAATCCCCTCTTCTTTGGAAGCTGCATTTTTTCTTTCTTTCCACTGAGAATACAATACTTACGTCCACTGATAGCTCGTCTAAGCAAAGTTTAATTGGTTACAACAATACTTTTCCATTAAACTGCTACTATCTCAATATAATTCTTACCCTTATACCAGAAAGGGATGTGTGCTTTTGGTATAATCCAAATTACATTCAATAAATTTAAGAGTAATACCTCAAAAGATGTTTGGACTGGAAAAATTGTGCCCATTAGGAATCTGAGCTAGTAACATTTGAAGACACACATTCTCTTACATGATCATATTAAGCTTCCAGTTAAAAAAGACATCCTGCAGTGCTAGTGATGGCAGCCTATCCTGTTCCACCATTCCAGCCAGGAGCCAGGCAGATGAGGGGCACCAGTGGTCCCAGCCCTTGGCATTGGGCACCTCTTGGGGAATGGGGCTGGGCCAAGGCCACGACAGGGCCCTTGTGTAGGTCTGACTCAGTGGTGCCCATGGCTGGCAGGCTTGGGCTGTTGGGTACTCAGATCGGCAGATTGTGGTTTCACTGGGGAAGTAGTTCTGGAGGCTGAAATGGGGTCTTGGACCCAGAGCAGGTTGGGGGACTGTAGTGAGTTTTGTGGCAAGGTTTTGATAGGGGTGAAGGTGGGGAGCGGGGCAGGTAGAGGGGATTCTTCTCTGAAAATAATCCATAAACTGCCCCATGTTAGATAAAGGCCAATTCAGCTGGCTCCAAAGGGACCCGCTGCTGGCCAGAGCCAAGCCAGTAAGTGATACTGTTTGTGTCTCTATGAGAGCAGATCTAAGAAAAGGGGAAAAAAAATGCTGCTTGACAGCAGCTGGGAGAATGAGAATTGAGAGACAGCCTTGCAGATCCCCAGGCAGGAGGTGCTCCAGGAACACAGCAGTTGTTCTCCTGCAGCCTGTGAGCCCCTGTTGGAGCAGACCAGTGACTGACCGCAGCCCCAATCCCTGTGCTCCCCTGGGGGAGGAGGTGGAAGAGGGTGGATAGGGGAAGGTGTTTTTAATTTTGTTTAGTTTTGTTTGTCACTGCTCTAGCTTAATAGGCAATGAATTTTGCCTATTCCCTGTGCTGAGTCTGTTTTACCTGTGATAATAATTGTTCAGTGATCTCCCTGTCCTTATCTCAACCCTTGAGCCCTTTTCTCCTCTTTTTCTTTGAGAAGGGCAAGTGAGAGAGTGGTTGTGGTGGAGCTCAGCTGCCCAGCTGAGTAAAACCACTACAGGCACCCCAGGGGATGGGCAGGGGGAAATCTCACTATAAGCTGCAATACAGAAGTCTTCTCATTGTTGCTACACTAGATCTATTATGCCTCGCTCCTCATCAAACATTATCAGGTTGGGCATGGTGACAGTGTAGCTGCAGAGCTTCTTGTCCCATGACAGCTTTTATCCCATCAGATCAGAACACAGTCATGGTGCTCTCAAGCCTGTTTCTGAAAAATCACATAGCTATGTGATGGTTCACTAAAGGCTATGGGATGATGAAGGACCAAGAAAAGGCAACGAGCTGATGGGCAGCTGCAGCAGTTTCAATGTGCATCAACATTAAAGAGGAAGTAACATTTTTTTTTTTCTATGCCAAAAGAAGGATACTCAGTAAAAATGAAAAAAAAAAAAAAAAAAAAAGCATACTTTTCAACAAAATCACATACAAATCAGAGGTGCAGTGTCTTTGGAGGCTGACTTTTCTAGTCTATGACATGGTTTCTGCAGAACAGCATTTTACAATGAGGATGTCCATTGAGAAGTCTTGTTTCTGAAGCTCAAATTAGTATTTTGTTAAGAGGCATATATACTTCATGTAGGACTAAGAAAATAATTATATATATAAATCTATACTTCTTTCCTTCCTATTCCTCTTGTTGTAGAGTCATAGAATGGTTTGGGTTGGAAGGGACCTCAAAGATCACCTAGTTCCAACTTTTCTGCCATGGGCAGGGACATCTCCCACCTTCCACCAGACCAAGTTGCTCAAAACCCATCCAACCTGGCCTTGAGTACTTCCAGGGAAAGGGCATCCACAGCTTCTCTGGGCTGTTCACTGTTCCAGTGCCTCACCACCCTCAGAGTAAAGAAATCTTCATTCCATCTTCACTCCAGCCTCATTTAAGTTATGATAAGTAGGATGCCTATCAGGACAAAAATCTGTAGTCCTGTTTTGCTGTATGTATTATGCCATGAGAGATGCAATTATTTATTTGAATGCAAAAATATTAGGTAGTACAGCAGGTTGTTCTTCAGGAGGGCCAATTAGTGTCAATGTCATGTTCAGCTATCAGAAGAGATTTCTTAAATGCTCTTTGACTCTTCCCTCAATGTAAAGTTTTTCTTCTGAGTAAAGTTACCCCAAAATTATTTTATCTTTTATATTTTGGTCTATAAAACATAACAGCCCTCTCTAATTCTAATGAAACTTCCATAATAAGAGACGTATATTACCAGTATTTACATTACAATGTAAATACTTTACAATGTAAAGTATTTACATTACCAGTAATGTAAACAGAAGACAAATTAAACACTTAACTAATAGTTGTTCTTTTTCCCCTTGTTGGTACTTTATTTTTAATGTTTATAAATATTTATACCATATAAATATCTAAGGATGGAGAATAATGTCCATTAAGCAGACATCTACCTGTGTTCAGCTCCATTGCTCTGCCCTTCCTAACAAGCCAACTACTGAAAAATCATTGATATTCCTTTTCAGATCCATAGACCTCTACAGACATGGTCCTGTACACCAAACATTTAACATGATCTTCAGGAAAGAAGGGTAAATAATATTGTCACGTACATTTATTTTGTTGTAGTAGGCTTGGCTCTCATCCATTAAACACATAATTAAGAACCATTTTTCATTAGTGTATCTCCTTGCAGTCTAGCATATAAGAAGTATACTTATTGATTACTGTGTTGAGTGACTGTTTCAGAGAACTTTTATAGAGAAATGCTGAGCATGCAATATCTGTTAGTAAGTCCTGTTTGTGATAACAGATGATCAGAAAAAATATTTAACTCTTCTTATTTAATGGCAAGGTCTTTGGAAGTTAGTCAGTAATACAGCAGTTACTGCATTTTGTTCAAATCATTTTTGAATGGTCCAAGGTATCAGTCATGTTACTAAATTGGTCCTTTAGACAGTGATGTGAATACTTGGGGTGGAAGTCATTGTGGAGCATTTTAGCCTGAGAGGTTTTAGTTGTGAGTTACTGCTAGTTAATGGAGATGCACCATCTGAGAAGCTGATATCTGCTTTTAATACAGGCACTTAAGACATAAATTTAAAATCTCATGGGTAGATAAGAGAAACTTAAGTTTTCTAATATGAATGTCAAAAATAAGGAATTTAAAACAATACTTGGGCAACTGAATGGTTATCTCAACATTCACAATTGTTGCGCACTGGCTATTCTTTGTGAATTTTAATAAGAAAATAAATAAAGTATAAGCAAATCTGCATAATCTTTTAATTTTATTTTACTTTTGTATTGGTGTTTTATATTGAAAAAATACCTAATAGGTTCTGGTCACCCAAGTAGTAGGCCCTGCATTAAAATTTCATAAAAAAAAAAAAATCCTACCTAAGCAACATCAGAACTTGTTCAGAATAGATATCTTCTCTATTCACAAGAAGAGCACAAATTTCTATTCTTATTTTCTCAGATTTCCTTGTCGTACTTGATTATTCAGTTGATTATAGGAGAATGCTGTCTGTCCAGAATAAGTTATTCAGACAATGTGTCATGATAGTTTAAATTTTTATAAAAGTAATGTCACACAGGGCACATCTATGCTAATGATAAGTTAGTGCAGAGATAAGGTATTTTTTGGTGTGAATTTGCCTTGGGGTCTTTCTGTGCATAGGGCATTAGTGGTGCTCAGAAAGTGCACCCTCTGATGGAACCAAGGTTGAAGTGTATCTAGAATGTTGCAAGTATCTAGAATGTTCTGCTTGCAATGTGTACATATTTATTTATTTATTTATTTATTTATTTATTTATTTATTTATTTATTTATTTTCAGCAATTTTCTTACTATCAAAATATGTGTGTGAACTAGAGCTGGCAATTAACACACATTTCATTGCTGGTAAATGTATGATGCAGAGATTTGGTCCTGAAGCTACAGTTGACTATACTAAACCAAACCAGTTGTCTTGCACCATTTGGAAAGGTAGACATACACAAAGATTATCAATGGGGAATATATCTTCTGTGATTCTTCACTTCATATGTGCATCTATTTTTTCCCTTGAAGACCTTTCAATAAGTTTATCTGGACAATAGTTTAATTGATCATGCACTGCTGATGCAAAGCACAGTTGGACTCATCCTCCATCATACTGGATTGTTATACTACAATCAAATGGCCATTTGGAAAGATAAAGTCAATTCCTGGATGAAATTAGCAACCAATACTGACCCAAGCAAGGCAAAAGTAAAGTTCATGATCAAAGGACATTCCATTAGAATGGGCAGTTCTTTTTTAACCTGGTAAAAGAAGACTAGGCCTAAGTTTTCCATTTCTTCATTTTAAAGAATCACAGAATTTCTAGGTTGGAAGAGACCTCAAGATCATCGAGTCCAACCTCTGACCTAACGCGAACAGTCCCCACTAAACCATATCCCTAAGCTCTACATCTAAACGTCTTTTGAAGACTTCCAGGGATGGTGACTCCACCACTTCCCTGGGCAGCCTGTTCCAATGCCTCACAACCCTTTCAGTGAAGAAGTTCTTCCTAACATCTAACCTAAAACTCCCCTGGCTCAACTTAAGCCCATTCCCCCTCGTCCTGTCACCAGGCACGTGGGAGAACAGACCAACCCCCACCTCGCTACAGCCTCCCTTGAGGTACCTATAGAGAGCGATAAGGTCGCCCCTGAGCCTCCTCTTCTCCAGGCTGAACAAGCCCAGCTCCTTCAGCCACTCCTTGTAGGACTTGTTCTCCAGGCCCCTCACCAGCTTCGTTGCCCTTCTCTGCACCCGCTCAAGCACCTCGATGTCCTTTTTGTAGCGAGGGGCCCAAAACTGAACACAGTACTCGAGGTGCGGCCTCACCAGAGCTGAGTACAGGGGGACGATCACCTCCCTAGCCCTGCTGGTCACACTGTTCCTGATACAAGCCAGGATGCCGTTGGCCTTCTTGGCCACCTGAGCACACTGCTGGCTCATATTCAGCCGACTATCCACCATCACTCCCAGGTCCTTCTCTGCCTGGCAGCTCTCCAACCATTCCTCTCCCAGCCTGTAGCTCTGCTTGGGGTTATTGCACCCCAGGTGCCGGACCCGGCACTTGGCCTTGTTGAACTGCATACAGTTGGCCTCAGCCCGTCGGCGCAGCCTATCCAGATCTTCCTGCAGAGCTTTCCTACCCTCAAGCAGATCGACACACGCACCTAACTTGGTGTCATCTGCAAACTTACTGAGGGTGCACTCAATGCCCTCGTCCAGATCATCAATGAAGATATTAAAGAGGACCGGCCCCAGCACCGAGCCCTGGGGGATGCCACTAGTGACTGGCCTCCAACTGGACTTGGCTCCATTCACCACGACTCTTTGGGCCCGGCTATCCAGCCAGTTTCTAACCCAACGAAGCATGCGCCAGTCCAAGCCAAGAGCAGCCAGTTTCTTGAGGAGAATGCTGTGGGAGACGGTGTCAAAAGCCTTGCTGAAGTCAAGGTAGACCACATCCACAGCCTTTCCATCGTCCACCCAGCGTGTCACTTTGTCATAGAAGGAGATCAGGTTCGTCAAGCAGGATCTGCCTTTCATAAACCCATGCTGACTGGGCCTGATCGCCTGCTTGCCCTGCAAGTGCTGCATGATGACTCTCAGGAGGATCTGCTCCATGAGCTTCCCTGGCACTGAGGTCAAACTGACAGGCCTGTAGTTTCCCGGGTCTGCCCTCCAGCCCTTCTTGTAGATGGGCATCACGTTTGCTAGCCGCCAGTCAACTGAGACCTCCCCCGATAGCCAGGACTGCTGATAAATGATGGACAGTGGCTTGGCCAGTTCCTCTGCCAGTTCTCTCAGTACCCTTGGGTGGATCCCATCCGGCCCCATTGATTTGTGCACATCCAAGTGCCGTAGCAGGTCACCAAACAGTTCTTCATGGATAGTGAGGGCCACATCCTGCTCCCCATCCCCTTCCACCAGCTCAGGGTACTGAGTATCCAGAGAACAACCAGTATTGCCGCTAAAGACTGAGGCAAAGAAGGCATTGAGCACCTCCAACTTTTTCTCATCTCTTGTAACTAAGTTTCCCCCCGCATCCAGTAAAGGATGGAGATTCTCCTTAGTCCTCCTTTTTGTGTTGATGTATTTATAGAAACGTTTTTTGTTATCTTTAACGGCAGTAGCCAGATTGAGCTCCAGATGAGTTTTGGCCTTCCTAATTTCCTGCACAGCCTCGCTACATCCTTAAAGTCCTCCCTAGTGGCCTGCCCACTTTTCCAAAGATTATAAACCCTCTTTTTTCTCCTAAGATCAAGCCACAATTCTCTGTTGAGCCAGGCTGGTCTTCTTCCCCACCAGCTCATCTTTGGGCACGTGGGGACAGACCGTTCCTGCGCCATTAAGATTTCCCTCTTGAAGAGCGCCCAGCCTTCCTGGACCCCTCTGCCTTTCAGAACCGCCTCCCAAGGGACTCCACCAACCAGTGTCCTGAGCAGCTCAAAGTCAGCCCTCCGAAAGTCCAATACTTGTAAATGTCCAATTTTGTAAATGATTACAGAAATCCAGGAAAATCAACATTAAGCGTAAAGCCTTTAGCATTTGAAAAACTCCATATAATTGTGAATGCTACATGTAAATCAATGACAAATACAGAAAGAACATTGTACTTATACTCTGCTCTCTACATTGACTGTAGTATTTTAAAACAGGTTTATGGAAATTCATTTGTACCTATACTTACTTACCTATATTTGTTACTTATAAATGCAAGACAATTTCCCACTAGAAGGGCATCTCTACAGCACAACAACAACAAAATGCTACTGTAACAAAGGAGTACTTCTCTCTGAAAGAACAAACAACAAAAAACAGATATTAATCACAGCTATTGCTGATCATATCATTAATGCACAACTGGAACATGCTTGGATACAAGGGGGAGGGCATCAATATAGGACCTGTTTGAAAAAAAAACAGAAATAAAAGAATTAATCATGTAGAATTCACATTTCTTAGGTGCACACTGAAGATAACTGAAAAATTTGATTTTTCTGTGATTTTTTTGTGCAATTTTGCTCAGAAGTCACATTCAAACACTAACCATAACTGTTTATGACTTATACTTTGCTATATAATAGCCTCTGCTCTTGTTTTATCAACAGCTTCATTTAGTAGCTGCCTCATTACTTTTCAAATTATAAGAGAAAGTAATTCAATTTAGTGAAAGCTACTAGCACTTTGAAGTCAATATTGATGTAAAGCTGCAGGGGAAAAGTAACTAAATTTAATAAAAGCAGCAGTTCCTAAATTAAGCTCTGTGACATCTATGCTTTTAAATTGTGTTATGCTTATTGTAGATGTAAAATCAAAGATATTTTTCAAGTACACACCTGGATGTTACCTCTGAAATAGAAAAATTCTGAACAAGGCACAGCAGTGCTGTTTTTTCTGGGTTAAGTTTCTAGATGGGATTTAGTTCATCTGTGAAACTCATATTTTATAGTAACATAATTGCTAATACAAAAGGCCAGACAAAGTTGCCTCCAGGAGAAATTCACCCCTGTTTAGACACCGAGCATAAAGACTGTATTGCTTGCACTACTGGGCTTAAAAAGCAATACAATGATCTGTACTCCTTTTATTGTCCTTTGAACAAAGGTGAGCAACGTTAGCAGAATTCACTTCATTATAGTTAAAGGACATTGTAGATTGGAGAGGACAATCAAACTGTAAAACTTTGCCTTTGCCATTTGACCTTTTTATAATCATGAAATATATGTTAACCGTCACTGAGATCTTATTCATTCCATAAGAGGAATGAAAGAAATCTTATATAGAACTTTCTTCATGAAGTTCCTTCACATACTGCCAGTATTTACAATTTTACAAAGGCAATCTTCCACAGCTTTTTATGCATTTCTTTGTGAGCAAACACATTCTAGGGAGAGAAAGAAAAGTTATAAGAAATAAATTAAAAAATATATATATATATGTATATTTATTTAAATACCCTCTGTGAGACTTCCTTATATTACTCTGCATATATCTCAACATAAAAATTTACCTAGTTACTTCCATGCTTGTTTATATATTTTTATATAAAATAAAAATTCTAAAACCAGTTTTTTGCATCAAAACATTTTTTTTTTCTTATTTGAGAAATAGGAAGGAATTTTGGTTTTTGTTTTTATTTCTTCTGTTTCTGATATTTTTGTACTACCTGTGCCTTGGAAGAGTGCCTTTACTCATTTTGTACATCTGGTAAAGACTGATAAGTTCACTTCTTAAACCAGTTGGTTTTGGTATTCTCCTATGAGGATTTGCTGTATATTTTAAATGTGTGTGTTGCAAAAGCACATGTACATTCAGCTTTGTTTAATAAATTCATCCTTATCTACCAGGATATGAGAGTCCAGAGCTATTACATTATGTTATCAGTTGCACTTAAGTGCTTCTTTGGCCTTGAACTAATTCCCTTGGCACAGTGTTGATGAATGTCAATGTATTTATAAGAAATCTAAGCATTTAATATGGATGTTATTTTGATATTAATACTGCCTCTGTATACATGTAATGGTGATATGATTCACATAACTGTAATTCATTTTAAACATTTTTTTTACAAGTTCTGGCTTCTCTTTTGACTACCTTGAAATAGCTTTTGATTATTTGGGGATTAAAATATTTCAAAAAAGTATCAAGATATACATTTCAGGTTATGTTTGGAAACATGCTCCTTAACACCAGTGCAAGAAATGTTTATTGTATATGTTAAGATTTTGGAAATCATTTAACAAAATGGTAAAGTATATATCAATATGTAGATGGCCTGAGATTGGTATTTACTGGATTTAGCATTACAATTCCTATGGTCTGCGCTTTCCATTGTCTGTTGCATTAGATGATACCCCTGTATTTCTGTAGATCCTCAGAACATCAATATTTTTGCAGGGGAAACAAAATAAAACAAAACAAAACCAGACAAAATAAAGATACTTTGACAAATAGTATAATTTCTTGCAACCACTTGAACAAGTAAATGAGTACCTACTGCATGTGCACTTTCTTAGACCACCTGTATCAAAATATCAACATGAACAAGTGCAACATGAGGTGCTGTGCTTGAAAGTCTGTCTATGGATATATCCTGTACATATAATCTGTGAGTTTATTGGAAAGTTATTTCAGTCAAAACATCCAGGCTCTGAGGCTTCTTTTCTCTCAGAGACTGAATGAGGAAGGGGAAGCTAGCTCAGATGTAAGTTGCATCATTACATCTGAATTGCAAGAGATATAAGCACAAGAGCTTAATGTGTTTGTCTAGTATTTGAAGTCTTCCTTAAAATTATCCATTACCAATTTCCTCTGACATAACACAGACATTTTTTTCCTGTGCCTTTGTTTCCAAACTTCAGGTTTGCTCTCTGGCTGCCAGGGAATCATTATGCTAAACTCTCTTTCTTTGTACACTGACGAAATCTGTGACAGATCAATGCTTCAGAGCATCTGTGTTAAAGTCTTGATGAGCCAGAGCTGGAAAGAATGGAGAAATATTCAAATAGGCCTGAAAGATTTATTTGCTGTAGTACAAGCAGCTATAAATTTGTTTTACCTTTCTAAGCAGTTATACATCATATTTAGCACATTAAGACACTAACATATTTTTAATGAATTGTATTTTTTACAGCATAACTGACAGTAACATAGATGAGTATCAAAGAAAAAGTCCTGAAACAGGTCTACTAATTTTCCACCAATGGAAAATGATCCAAATTAATGGCTAATTAACTAGTTAATTTCCTTTAGAATAGCAAACTAGATATCTCCAGTGACTGACAGCAAGTTCAGGAGAAAAATTCCTTGACAGAGGACAGATGAATATGAGTCTCCAGAGTTCATAGATGGAGTGGCTAAATATTCTTTCTGGATGACTTTCCAAGTTTTGATAGAATATCAAAATGAATCAAGTAATAGATTCATTTACTGTTCATAGTGTGTCTGAAAACCAGCAGACTGCATAAGACTGGCCGCATTTGTCACCTTATCCCTTTGTTTTACCATTTGTTACTCCTTAAACCATCTTGACCTATTCCTTTCTCCTCCTTTGGTTCCTCCACACACCATCCCATAATAAGCCTTGTGCAATCCCAGAAGGCTCTTCTTGACATCTCTTAAAATGTCCCACAATCCCTAGGCATCTCAGTCATTAAGGTGTTCTGGAGAGCCTTTTGTTTGACAGCTGGTGTTGTGCTCCACTGGCCCATGGGGTGGGGATAGACAGGGGCTTGGTTTTCTGACCCATTTATCACATCTCTCCCACCCACCGCTGTGCCTCTGAACTCCTCTGTGTGTGGAGGTAGGCATCTAAACACTTAACCTAACACTGGTTTAATCACATAAACTAACATTAACTACCCATATAAACTAAAATATGCTTAATTCAGAATTAAATGCTACAGAATAGTATCTGCTGTCTGAACTGGCTTAAGACACAATACAGTTTGGACACACAACTAAGTAAACCAGAGATCAGTCTCAACTACTTGGATATGTATTCTGGTATACTTATACAGAATACTTATACCAGAATACATATCCAAGTAGTTGAGACTGATCTCTGGTTTACTTAGTCAAGCTCACAACTTCAATGGCATCCTTTAGAACAAGAAGGTTTGGGTGTTTTTCCTCTTATTCTTTCATTTGTTCTTTTCCTCAGCTAGCAGAACACATTGTCAATGTGCTGGTCATAAGATATGGTTGAAGTAATCAATGTTGACATAAAGTCAACAACTTCAAAAACTTAAAATATGAATAATTTGCAATTTATTAAATGGGACAGTTTAAGAAGTTGATTCAGCTGTATAGTTATGCTTCCTGTGGAAAGACACAACAGGAATCAAGAAGGAAAGAAGACACTGAATTCAGAGTAACCTTACTGAAAATCTTACCACTGATGTTTTACAAATCTTGATCTAAATGACTGTTGAAAATCTCTGTATGTCTTGTATGTTTTGTCATTTGAAAGGAACAGGTTAGTGATTTCACACATGGATTGCTCCATATTTCAAAATATTAATTTCCTCAGTGTTCTGCATATTCCTTTGTGCATAATACTGTTAAAAAGATTTAGGTAGCATACTTCATTAAGGTATTTTAACAATTTTAACCTGAAAGCATCAGTAATGTTACATATCCTTTTTTTGTGTGATGACTTGGAGATCAGGGATGTCAAAAAGTTCTGCAAATGAGATTATTACTAGTGTGTCCATATTTAAACGTGACACAGGAGACAAGTAGTGCAATCAAGACTAGAACCACCCTTCTTGAGATCCTGTCTATTATGCTGTTCTCCAAAGCCTGGCTAGTTTTATGTGCTAATATGAGGCTTGATACCTCTTGATAGTCGTACTTTGTTGAGTGTCATTTTGCCCATCTAAGAGTTTCAAAGATCAGAAAAGTAGCATGGTAATGTAAGGTTGCCTATTAACCATCCTCTCCTTCCCCCCCACTTTTTTTTTTTTTTTTTTTTTTTCCTGTATCTATTCTCTCTTAAAATAACTAAAAGTCTTAAATTCTTTATTTTGGCTAACAATGCTGAGGCTTTAAGGTAGCATTTTCTTATATATATATATATATATATATATATATATATATATATAAATATAATATTTATTATTTTAAAATTGTATATGTTTTCAATCATAAATTACCATTTTTTCACCTTTTTAATACCTTTGGATTCAGTTAAAGCAATATAGCTGATTATTTTCTTATGGATTTGATTATTTAATTCCCTATGCAAAGTGTAGCAAAGGTATATGACTGAGAGAGACACAAATTCCTACTACTACCCTGCACAATCCAGAAGATTAATTCAGGGATAAATTTTCCTGGACGGGTGATCTGCCAAATATTTTCCCTCTTCTGAAGAGTATGTTAGCAAATCTTGGCTTATTCTACACATATAGAATAAAACCTCATTGTTTTACCTTGTGGATATATCTCCTGTTTCCATGAAAAAGGGTTTAGCATGTCTCCTAACAGAGTGCTCTGCATTCTAACCTAGTGTGTTACTGATAACATTTCTTCCTGTATTTTAGGTTTAAACATAGTGTTTAGAGTTTGTTTTTCGCTATACATTCAGAGAGTAGTTATATACTACTCTTGGTCTGTCTTCCTTGGTCTGTCTTCCATCTCCTGTTCCCCAGAATATTGTCTTTTGAAAACATAGCTCAAAAACTGCCCTTTAACCTGTCTATCCCTATTGGGGATTAGTGAATTTAAAACAATTGCAAACTGCCTCTGCTTTTCACTTCTATATATTCAGGGAGAATAAATCATTGTGTCATGTAAAGCTGCTCTTTCTGTTTGTCTTCTTCAGACATCTGGCAAATTACCTTCTAAACTGAGTTGCTTTGGTGCCTTCAGTCTATCCTATTGTCTGTGATTTTCCATTCAGGATCTCCTCTAATTTATTACACCATTTAATAATCAGTCTATTATGAACAATAATCTTTTTGTGTTTTGCCAACTGTATACATAGTCTTATGCAAGCTGTGTGCTATTATCTCTACATAACTACATGCCTTCTATTAGTCATTCTATTCTGACTCATGGAGTAATCATCAATAATAAAAACTCACCTTTCTAGATGATTTTCAATCCCTTAAGATCACCAAAGGCTGCTTATTGTCATAATTACTTTATGCAGACGGATATGTGAAAATGTTTAGTGCTATACAAAAAATGCTAGATTAAAAGTGTACTCCTACAGGGTTAGGTTGACATGGTGCATTACTCTACCAAAGATTTTGCACATAAACATGACGTGTTTAGCTCCTAAATGTTAGGAAAACAGGGTCAAACACACAACTTGTAAACTTTAAAGAAATTCCATGGATCAGGGCACATCTAGGTATGTATTGCAATATTGAAGCCCTAGTTTTAGTTACCTGGGATCAAAATCTTATACAAGATACTGGACCCACTTTTCAAATAATTTTCAAATAATAGTCTATGAAAAAAATACTGATGATTTCTTGAGAAAAAAAATGTCTTTTGTATTTGATGATTTTAGATTGTTTTCATACCTAGACCTTTCCAGCTGGCTTTGAGGACTTGGAAGAAACAGAGCATTCTTCATTAAGAAATCCCTGAAACAGAAGTTGGAGTCTACATCATTCTGTTTGGCCTTACCTTGAGAGAAACTGCTTCATGTCTGATGTTTTAGACACAAAAGAGATGATTCTCATAAGAATTGTGTATTGAGTATAACTCAACTCACCCAAATATAGGTGTCTTCCTGTAGACCTCTACATGAATACCAGTCAATACAGTCAATATATTTAATAGAGACAAAAAAAAAAAAAAAAATCAATTTAATTCACCCCAACTGCACACTTACTGGCCTATTCCCAAGGAGTCTATCATAGGCTTTATGCAACATTTATGATACCATTGGCTTCCTGGGCATCCCATAAATCCTCTGTCTAATCTACCAGTCTGATATATATTGTAACGTGCTACGTAAACTAGAAAAGTATTATATGCTATTATATACCAAGTGTTATAAACTACTAAAAGTCTATACTATTTTTACTGATGTAGCTATTGTTGGGCCAGGACATTGGCTTTAGCACTGCTGTTCCTAACAGTAACTAAAACTTTCCTAGATGTTGCTTTGGCAAAATCTGGGGAATAGTATTGGCCAAAAAATATTCCTAATGAGCAGTGAGGAATAAATCTACCCTATCTTTTGAGATGGAATACATATAGAGTTGGGAAACATATGAAACTATTTGTACTTAGGCTGCGCTGTGCAACATGCCCACAGGACTAGACAAGTGTCCCTGGTCCATGTTTAGTTGACTAATAGAAATGTTACATTTGTGACTTGTCACTTTGAAATCCAATTTAGATGTTCATTGGTGATGACCTAATCTTATCATGTCATCTTCTAGATGCTTTAGGATATCAAATGAAAAACATTGAGCTGACATGGAGGAAAAACATATTTGTAAGGGAAGGATCTTTGTAATCTCAATGTATCTATATTGCTTTCCAGAGGAAGGAGCAGTCCTATATAAGAGTTTATTAATGATATTTTCACTGGACAAACATTCTATGCTGTTGTTAGGTTCCACTGGAAAACATGCCTGGAGGATTTAGGTGTTTTGGGCTTTCTGGCCTAAACAGAGACAGGATAAGTTTCTAACTTTATGTATATATAATTTATATATACATATATATATATATCATAAAAATAATATTAATGTTTTGTGTCTTTTAGCTTTGAAAGCTTGAACTAGTGTTAGGTCAGAGGTTGGACTCAATGATCTTGAGGTCTCTTCCAACCTAGAAAATTCTGTGATTCTGTGAACACAAGCAAATTTTATCATAACCTTTCTTATGCTTCCTTTCACCAACTGAGGCATTATTATATAGAAGACAAAGAATTTACCTGGAGCTTTTGCCAAGATAAAATTCTATGCAGTTCCTGTTGAATCTGCATTTATATTACGCTAGCTAAGACATGATGCAATGATATATGTGCTTTATTTCAGTTATTCTGCTACTTAGCTATTTCTCTGAAGACTGGAGCTTTTGCTGTCACATATAGGACCATCTGAAGATAATCTAGAATTAATATTATCAAAAAATAATAATCCATTGGATTATATTTTTTTAAGAAAGAAATCTGGCAATAGACACCAGAGTAATTTTTCCCTGAAATGAATTTAGCCTTCTTGTTTGTAAGCAACAGACATTCTGACTGAGGACTTCTTTCAATCCCCGTTCCACCCTTTACACTCTATTTCTCATGAGTAATCTCACAATCAGTTTTAACTAAAAATAATATAAAGGTAATATGGGTTGTGTGTTAGTCATTTAGTCATTGATTTGTGTCATATTGCCTTAAATTAACCTTCACAGCTTTCATAGATTAGCCATATATATAAATGATATAAAGCATCTTTCTTGTTACCTTTTTATAGGCATAACATTCAGGGCATTACGATATACTTCCAGTTGAAAAATTCCAGTTGACATTTGGGAATATATATATGTGCTATATATTAATATAGCATATAAATCTATTTATATGTATTATTTATTTTTATTTTATTTATTTATTTATTTCCAGAGAAAATGTCTTTCAGAAAAATTAAGATAATCTCTTTTAGGATCTGATATCTCTCTCCCAATGAACTGAATGGGATATTTGTCAATCACTTTTAAGCACCTACAATTAAACGTTACAATTTGTTGTAATTAACTGAAATGTATCCAGGGTCTGGGTAGTTTTCCAAGACAACAGAAATTCATTTGTAGTCGATATGCTTTTAGTTAGTTCCTCTGAAATCTCTCGAAGATATAGACATCCTGACTGAAACTCCCGTGTTCCAAATAGATCATATCTAATAATTATTTCAGTGGCTGAATTAGGCATATTACTGTCTGGAGCTGATCTGTGTAAAATGTTTGTCTGTTTGGTGGAAGTTATCATCTTTGTTTTGTAACTTGTTATGTAGTCCCAGTCCTTAGCACGGAAGTGTGCTCATGGTGCAGGCTTGCCTATGTGTTTATATACCTATGAGAGCAGATAGTCCCAGGCTGAGACAGGTCTAGCTCTGTGAATACATTTTAGTAAGGATTTATTTCATATTAACTCTGGTCAGTGACTTCAGCAATGAGAAACATGTGTGTAATTCAGTGTTCATTCTTGATTGTTTTGTCTTTATTTAAAAAGAAATAAAATAAAAGAAAGCCAAAGTTTATAAATCTACATAAATCAGGCAGGCATGAATATACTTGGCTCTCATCTATTAAAAAAAAAAAAAAAAAAAAAAAAGGTGAAATAGATGAGAGAAACACATGAATGATCTCAGGCTGAGTGTCAGAGTTTGTTTTACATCACATTAGAAAATAATCACTGTCTTTGGTAGGAAATAAGAGATCCTATAAATATGCATTAGATATTCTGGATATTCTGTCTGTTTCTGGTTCCTTTTCTCTGAATATTAATATTTATTATGTATTAGGAAACATCACTGGGAAAAATAAATATTACTACTGCAAGGAGGTGCTAAGGACTAGATTCTTGAAGGATTGTAGATGAGTAGTTCTTAGGTAACTGTTTAACTTCTATTACTTCAGTTGCAAATCAGCACCACATGTAGGTATTAAACTTCTAAATATCAATGAGTTTGAAGGCCTTTTCCAGTTTATCTAGTGAGCTGGCTGTAGACCTTGGACATGTATTTTATTTCTAGCATATGAGTTAAACAATAGACAGAACTATTTCATATTTTGAGTACTGAAGAACAGCTGTGAGTAAAAAATTCACATGCATCCCTGGAGCATATGATGTGTATGTACATCATGCTTTCGTATGGATATTTTGAGATGATCATTCTCAAATAGCTTTTCCATTCCATATTAGTACAATTAGTACAATCTGGGTCTTGTCCCAGAAAAGTACTGCCAGAATGCTTTCCTAGTGTCAATAAACTAATCATAATTTGCCAGGACATGAGAAATTTCATTTTGCTAAAATCATTTAGCACCAACATTTGTAGTGTGTTGTGTATGTAGCAATTAAGAGCCCTGAGGCAATTTAGAGGAAAAAAGGGGGGCGTGGGGTGGAGTGGAATACTTGTTTAGAGAAGACTGCACACAGTAAGAACAGAAAGAGCTGAAGCAGAAACATTCCCTAAGCTGCAGAGACCAACTCTGAGTATGTTGACACCCAAATGAAGCCCTTTCAGCATGGAATTAATTAGCAACTCCCTTAAGTAACAATGTACATGCTAGAAGCATTACATCATTTGAATTACTTGTCGCTGGCAGTTGAGCAAATAGCTGTTAGGACTGGATACTATTGCATTACAATTTCTTTGAGTCCTTTCATAAAATTCCAGGCATGGATTTAACAGGAAAGCTGATGGGCTTTAGCCTCTTCTCCCCCTCCGTCCTGCCTCCTCTCCTCATTAAGAACACTGTTTCAGCATACATTTAGTGTCAGGTGATGAGAGAACTGGTGACATCTAACTGCATACAAACAGCAAATTCTTTCCCATTTTTCTTGAAGAGAAGACTCCCACTGAAGTAAATGGGAGTTACATAAGAATCTTGCACTCTGAAAGGACAATTATTCTAGACAATGAGCAATCATAAAAATATCAGTTAAGCAGTGTTTGTACGCTTACTTGCCTTTAAGCAAGGGCATAAATACATTTCAGTTTGCAATTCATTCAAGCACGTATTTTAGTCTTAAGACACTGCACTTCAGCATAACCTTTAGGCTGAAAAGCTTTTTACTGATGAGGTGCCACAAATAACATTAGTGAGTCTGCAGACTTTAAAAAAATGTGTACTATTCTAGAGAATCACACAGAATCACAGAATTTTCTGGGTTGGAAGAGACCTCAAGATCAGAAGATCTGCTGAAACAAACAAACAAAAAAAAGTAATTACAAAGCCTTTGTTCACTCAGTTCATATGATCATGACATGAATATGATCTACTAGGTCTGATAAGAATCTGATCTCAGTTTGATATACCCTGTATGCACCCCACCACTTTGAACAATCCTTGCATAGGTACTATCAGTAGGGAAGTTTGCACTTTTGACTGGGAAATCCAGAAGACTCATCTAGCGTTTAACAACAATGGAAAAAAGAGGTTACTTTGGAAAATAGTAGTTCAAAAGACCATTAGGGAAAAACAAAAACAAAAACCACACCTGACATCTATGGAGCATACAGTGCTGTGACAGAGGTTACCAGGATTCTGAAAGGAGAAGTAATTTTCTGGGAAGTCTATACGTGATGATGTGAGGAGGCTATGAGCCTGCTTATGATTTTTTTTTTAATTATTGTTTTTTTTCTCAAGTAAAGTGCATTTTTATTCAGAATTCCTATGTGTGTTTGTACCCAGTTAAAATGTAATTCTGTTGAGAGATCCTAGTGAGTTTGCAAAAGCAGTGGGGAATACTGTAATAAACTGTCTCTAGTTTTCAAACATGCAGTGTTTCAGTGTGGAGAATTCTTGTGATAAAAGAAGTATGGAGTATGAGCTCTACACTGTCAGATACAGAGCTAAGATAGGCTTAAACAGAAATCTTCATGCATTTTGCATAAAACTGAAGACAGCATTGTAATAATCTTTTAGGATCTTATTGAAGATATTTTAACTCTAGACTGACAGCTCTGGCAAGATCAATACAGAGAAGAAAATAACTTGTTGGAAAGTTTAGCATTTTCTATCAATTCTGAAATACTTTTTCAAGAAGTTTGCAACTTAACTGCTTGAACCTCCAGGTATTCCAAATAACTTCCAGGTAAATATTTTAGAATTTCACTTTTTTTTTTTTTTTCTTCTTTCATTCATTTCCTCAAACTATTAAAAAAACAAACAAACAAACAAACAAAAAACTTATTTTCAAACAATACTCAGAATGATATTTTGTTGTTTTTTGTTTGTTTGTCTTTCTGGTCCCTGACTAATATGAAAAATACTCAGAAACTTCAGATGAACTACTCTATCATTACAGTTCAGGAGGTATATTTTTCTAAACAGCAATTTTCTATTCATTTTTTTAAACTTTCTGGGAAGGTTGTTCTTTGGACTGAAATTCACCATGCTTATTTCAGTGTGCGGTCATTTCAGAAAGAATTCAACAGAATGTCAGATGCATGTGTATTATCATATTTGGATCTCACATTGCACACTGAAACAAATGGCTGTGCATTTATATCAATTTTCAATAAAACAAGCTTTATCTTCCTTCCTTCCTTCCTTCCTTCCTTCCTTCCTTCCTTCCTTCCTTCCTTCCTTCCTTCCTTCCTTCCTTCCTTCCTTCCTTCCTTCCTTCCTTCCTTCCTTCCTTCCTTCCTTCCTTCCTTCCTTCCTTCCTCTCTCTTCCTTTCTTTCTTTTCCTTTTTTAACATGTAAATAGTGCACACACCCAAAAAAGATGCAGAATGTTTTTCCAGTGCAATTACTCATATTTTTAAAAGGAGAATTTTGTGTGAACAGTATATTAATACATTAGTTATATGTCAAGAACTTAAACACAAGTCAGATATTATCAATCAAATTATGATTCCTGCAGCAATGTTAGTCTATAGAGATATAAAGCACTACGTGTATACAAGATGATGACATTTAAAATTACAGTTCCTGAAGCATCTATTCCTTTTCTCAGATTAGCTACCTTGCTTTGGGAACCATAACACAGAAACTTGTGATTTCTATCAGCTGACATTCTCATGATATTGTACACAATGTAGACTTTTCCCCAGTTTATTGCATATTGCTAACTTATCTGAGAATACTTTTTGATGGGTTCATGAACTTATGGATGATTAATAGTAATTTACTCTGGAAAACTTGTTTAATTGTTATGGTCATTGTACAATAAATAAAAAAATTGCAATTTAATGTCCCATTAAAGAAAATTTAAAGTATTTAAAGTACTGTTATAGAGTAACCCTTTCTGCATTCCTAGAGTCTCATTTCTCACACTTGCTCAGAGGAAAAACATAGTAACAGAAGTTGCTCATTTGGGAAGAAATGAACAGAGAAAAGGAAAGCCACCTGACAAGTTGGTTTTTATTTTTGAGATTCTGATGCAATTAAAACTCTATATTTCTCTCAAAGTAGCCTGTGATTGACACAGACATAGGCAGAGTCATCTCGATTTAGGAATGATCTTTCTTCAAGTGCAGTGTCAATATCTGCTCAGTAAGGGCTACATCTCTATGTTGATATCAGGAATTAAGTACTAAATATAGTAGTAGCAGTAATGTAGTAGTACTGTAATGAAATACAGATCCTCCAAATATTTATCTATTTTGTGCAATTAATGAAAATGATGAGAATAGGTTAAAAATATTTTTTATTTTGCTTCTTCCTTAATTATGTTACTTTTGAAATATTATTGATTAAACTAATTAATTTCATAACTTGATTCTTGATTCTTTATTTCTGTGCAAGCAATACATAATCAAAGAAATGGAAAGAGATGAGACTCATAATGGACAAGATAAGCTGTGATAAAAATTAGCAGCAATTTAAAATTTATTAGCTTTAAACAGATCTAATATGCAGTGAGGTTTCAGAAGTATTAGGGAAGTTCTGTTTATCCAAGTGATATTTGATTGCTTAGGACAATGTAGTAATAACATATAAAAGATGATCACTATTTATTATTTCTTCCTTAGGGGATTGCCTGAGTGGCACTGAATAGGATTCCTTTCAAAGCCTGAAGGAAAATTGTTTAACCTATCTTGTTTTTGTGGTTTAAGTATTTACCAACTGTACAACCAATGTTTCTTGGCTTGCTCTGATAACACACGGCATCCTGTGGAGCTTTTGATCCATTTGCTAACTGAATCTGTGTTTGACTGCTTAGCCACTATGCTTAGATAAAACACTTTACATGTGTGGCCATACACTAATCTTGAATGTAACTTCCATATAGAAAGTAAGTGGGCTTCTGACTGTGAAACCTTAAAAATATCAAATTATAATTGTAGATACTTAAAGTCTGATTTTTTTTTAAATGATAATCTATGTTAAAGTAACCACTATGATGGTTTCTTAGAATTCAAGAAAACAGTAATTGAGATCACATACAAAACATGTTCAGTCTCTTTCTTGTCACAGTTTTCTCAACCACTCACAGATTTTAGGAACAGAGAAATTGCAGTATAAAATTGCAGTGACTGCAGCGTGTGCATGAAAAGATTTATGAAATTATAGATTGAGCTGAAAATATATTAGCTATGGATTTACCATTTGGCAAGACAAAAAAAAAAAAAAAAAAAAAAAACTTCAAAGAGAAAAGAAAGGAAAAATATGCTTACAATTAGTCTGTTAGTAAGAAAAATGGAAAATACAACAAAGAAAGAAGTTATACAAAGAAATCAGCACCAAGAATATATTTCTTCTGTACTTGAAATTATGTAAATGCTAACACATTTTGATAAAATTATATAATAATAATAATATCATAAAAGTATGTCCAATCTGTAGTATTACTTTTTTTTTTTTTTTTTTACAGAATCATAGAATCATAGAATGGTTTGAGCTGGGAGGGACCTGTAAAGATCATGTAATTCCAACAGCAGCTCCCCTACTGTCATGGGAAAGGACATTTTCCACTAGATCAGGTTGCTCAAAGTCCCATTGAACCTGACTCTGAACACTTCCACTGATGAGATATCCACAACTTCACTGAGCAACTTGTGTCAATGTCTCATCACCATCAATGTAATAAATATAATTAATTCAATTATTTGAATATAATTAATAATTTGAATTGGACTTTGTAGAACATTGAAGAATTACAATGTAAACTCGTTTTGATTTAAACATAGATAACTTAAGTAAACAAAATTCAGATGCTGCCTGCTAGTTCAGATGCAACTAAATGCTTGAGCACAGTGTGCTTGGATTTTTTCTAAATATTTATTTTTTTTCAGACCTGTATTGTGCTTATGGTAGAGAGGTGTACTGATTTCCTTAACCTTCATACAAAAAAATGCACCAGCAGTCCTGGTTAGATAAAAATTCAGACTGCATTTTTATATCTGAAAAAAATTGGTAGAATATTTTTGCTACATTTTGGCCCACGGTGGTGTAGTAGTTGTAAGATTGTTTGTAGTGTCTTTGTCTACTGTTGCCTTAATATAAAAATACTCACACAGTTTCAGTGGCTTGGAGTCAGGTGGTTTGAAAATGAATAAAAACATGTAACAGCATTATGAGCCCTTGTCTAATCCATATTGCCTCCCTAGAGCAGCATAGATTATATCTAAAAAATAAATAATAATAATAATTAAAAAAGTGAAGATCATCCTACGATGGAGATATTAGTTCCTGAACTATCTCTGCCTGTGCTCAGTTTTCCCAGCTATTAAGAGACGTTTTTGTATGTTTGTTTTTATTTGTGTTGCACATTCACTGTTGTTAGTTTAAATCTAGTACTGTTTATTTTCAATGAACATAAAAATATATATCTTTTTTTTCATTTTTGTAGTGACCACATTTTTACCTGAACTTATTCCTCATCTCTCTCCTTTTGCTGCTTAGCTAAATCATTGTCGACTTACCATATTTTCATGGCAGTTGATCATTATTCTAGAGCTTCTCTGTTGGTCCTCCCAACTGGACTCCACTTCAAGGCTTTTACCTATGGTGACTAATACCCAAATTTAATGATGTAGATTTAATGTCTAAAATATATTATTCTTTATAAAATCAAGATTATTTATCTATTTATTTATTTATTTATTTTACAGTAGACACAGTAATAATATGTCATATACAGTGTTCAATCTTCTAAAACCTCTCCTTACCATTGTCTGTCTTCTTGTTACTCATTAAACATATTCACCTGATTATTCTGACAGAGGTAACATTTGGTTCTCTCACTGCACCGAATCCTGTTTTATTCAAGTCATTTCTGTTGAGACAACTTTGAATTCTAACTCTGTCTTGCCAAGTATTTGTGGGTTGTCCCTGTATGACATTTCTTTGTAAATCAAAAAAAACTGCATTCTCTATTTCATCATCCATCTCCCTAATGAAAAATAGACCACACCCAGGACAAGCAGCTATGGCTTGATACTGTATGACATTGAATATATCCTTCTAATATGATAGTAGTCTACCAATAAACTTCTTCCAATGAGTTTGTATTCATGTTCATGTTGTATGCTAATACTCATTCCTATCTGTAAGACATCATCTTCATTATTTTAGGACTCTTGTTGAGATTCAGATCCTGGAATAATACTTCTCTCTATCTAATTGCTTTCTTTATTTGTTATTCTAAATATTGTTCAGAATGTCCCAAAATGGGAGAACAGTAGGTGTGAGGTTAACTGCATTTCTTATTGACACGAAGGCTTGGATAACTCTTTACATTAAATAAATGTTTTATTTTATTTTATTGATTTGATTAATAGTGGTATGCTGTCACCTCAAAAATGCCTTTGATTTTTACTCCATGTATTGTCCAAAAAAAATCTGATATGCCTATATTAAGTTCAGCAAATTTTGATATAAATTTTCTTTAGAACAGAGGTTCATTGACCATATATTCAGACAGAACACTGCTACCTCAGCTGGTTTCATTTAACATAGAGGAAAGAAGCAAACACTGAAGAATAATTAAGCAAAGCCTAATGATTATTTAGTAAAAGCAGAATTAAGTGGGTCCCATTTGTGTAATGGATGTCAAGTCTTAAGAACTGAAGTGATTGTTGTTGTTTTTTTGGCATCCTACAGATCCTTGTGATTGTGGCTAGAAATGTATCTTTTCTTGCTGACTGCATAATGACAAAGACCAGCTTTACACCTGTTTAAAATTTTGAAAATAAAATTTATTTTTGAGATCTGTCAAACTATTTGTGACAAAATTGAGAAGCTCCAAATATAGTGTTGCTTGCTGACTTACGTCTGTAAGTTATGAAATAAAAGATTTAGTTAGCTATGAATTTGAACTTAACACATTAGCAACTCTCAGGAAACAGGTATAATAGAGAATTTTATTTTACCAAATTTTATTTTAAAAAGGTTACAAATCTGGAAATGCATTCTTGAGGTCATATAAGTAATCTTGTATCAGCTTTTCATGCATATTACTACCAGAAAAGCAGTATTTTGTGGTCATTTTGGAATCAAATTAAAAGAGCATAAAAGAGCACCATGCAGCAGGGAGTGCAGTCCAAGGAAAAGTAGAGAGGGAATTTACTAACCAATCTTGTTTATGCTGGCAACCTTGCATGTAAACTCAAAATATTTTGTTTACTTTTTTTTTTAAGCAAGGCAAATTTTATGTTCTTAAATTACTTTTATGCATATTTGCAAAATTTGCTCATGAACTCTGCAAGGGTTGGGTGTGGTTGTAGTAAGGTCATTTTGTAGGTAAACGTGTATGCATAGTAAGATGTCCCTGAGCTTAATCTCAGTGTGCTAAAAATCTGTTTTATCATATTTTTTTTTATATATCTATATTGATTTCTTCCATGTATGACCATATATAACAGAGCTTTACATATTCTCTGAATTTTAAAGATGGGTAATTAATTTCTGCTAATGACAGGATTACTTCTGCCTTGTCTATCTGATATGGCATCATTTCAAAATGGTATTTAAAAGGAATATGTACAAAATAATGAGTGCTGATTTTTTAAGATGCTATAATGCTTTTTCTCTTTTCTTGATTACTCATTTTTTAATTATGAGTTAAAAATAATTCATTTTATGCTTTTCCATTTTGAACAGAATGAGTGTGATATCGCATTCAAAAGAATGTGATATTTTTAGGCCAAGTTATTTGGTTTTGATCTAGAAACATTGTGGAAACATTCCAATAAATCAGGAATTCCAAACTTAAAATTTCAATATCTCCAATGGGAATCAAGTAACAGCAGATGACATGTAAATACATCTCAGAAGCTGCCATGCCTTTGGAAAAGCTAGAAGGATTTGGATATCAGAATCAGGTATGGAATGGGACAATAATTTTAAAGATAACCAGGGAGACATTGATACACTTCCATATTTTGATATTTTACTTGTCGTACTTCCATTAAAAAATAAGGTGAGCTGCCCTGAATTCATACCCCATGCACACTTTTTTTTTTCATGAGTCCACGTCCTGAGCTTAACTGGCTAAAACTGACATCAGAACTGCATCCTTTCTTTTTAATGTGAAGGCATCCATTTCTTTTTGGCATACACATGCAAACATGCAAATACCCATTTTTGTATATATTATAGTTTGCATCTGTTTTAAGAATTCCCTATTCTTTTTAGCATCACATCCTACTGATGTAACGTGGCCTACTTCACATAAATAGCTGGGACATGTCACTGCATGATGCGTCACTGTGGACACAGGAACAGATGTGCTGTTCAGAAATCTGTGGTTAAAATGTCTGTAATATGTGATTAAAGAAATATTTATTTTTCAAAAGTAAAAGATTTACTCCCCACAAAAATGTTGCTCTGCTAAAGCTCCATCTTTCAGTACTTTATGCTTTTAATAACTATGGTGAATATTGTACCATAAAGCCCCCATTGGTTGAAATGTAATGAAATGACACTAATATCTTTAAGAAAATTAAAGCCAGCAAAATATTTTTCAGATACCTGTGTAATCATTTTAGTCTAACAGCAGTCCTTCCCTAGAAAATCTTCCTTCAAATATAAGGTAAATTTTGAGCAAATATTGTGGAATGGAATTTAATCAATACACTTAGATTTCTAAGGACAAAATAAAAAAGAAAAGGTATTTAGAGCAACACTGCAGTAGGAAATGTATTTTTAATTCTACAAAATATCCCATGATGTTATAGATCCTTTTAAAAAAATGCAATCCTTGATTATGCATATGTATTTTCATTATTATTCAGAAGTAAAATTTTTACCTACATGTCATTAATGGTGGAGTCAACAGTGGCTGACCTAACTATGCTTGCTTTTGGAAGAAGGTGAAAGGACAAAATTAGAAAGGGAGAGAAGCTGAAAAACTGGGATTTTGTATCTGTTAGAGAAAGAATATTTAGCAACGCCTAAGCTTCCTAAAAAGGAAAATTATTATATATATGTATATATATATATATTTATTCAAGACTATGAATATCTTACTCTCCATTCTCATTGATATTTTGCACAAAAATACCAAAAGACAGTTGTGGCAATAGGGGTAAAGAGATATGTCCATATCATGATGTCAAATATTATGTTCCATATTTGACATGATTTAATGTAAAATAGTTATTGAGGTTTATGCTGTAGAGTGCTGTGCCCTAACATTGCTGGAAACAAACAAACAAACAAAAAACAAAACCAACCAACAAACAAACAAACAAAAAAAGAGTTCTCATGTACTTTGCCACAATGCCTGTTAAGTCCTGAACAATTGAATTGTCTTGCTTGGCTGGCAGAATAGACAATCTGAGTTGTTGTCGTTCAAGAATGAAATTGAATGCTTCTTGCTGTGAAAAGTTTTCCATTTACTCCATTGTTCAGACTGCATTGGTTCAGACAAATTGATTGTCTCTGTGGTAACAGATCCATGCCAAGGGATGACAAAAGTTAAGTAATCTACGATTAAGATTCAGCCAGTTCTGAACACCAAATTTCTGGAGGCACTCAGATGAACTTCATGAGGCATCATAACTCCTAAAATACAGAGAATGAAAAGTGGACTGTAATAATACTGGCTATGAAATAGGTGTAATTTCTTTTTGCACTTCAGAATATTTATCACATGGGTTTAATTTATGAAAACATATGTAGATTTTTTCTGGATATTGGTTCTCTTGTCCAGATGTAAACTGTCACTTAATGATAGCCAGATATTTGTCAAATGACCTTAAGTTTTGCACTTAGTTAGATAAGGTATTCTCCAAAGACAATCTTGGAATTCACTGCTTCCATAGATCAATGTTATAAGCACTGTCCCTGGAGGCTCATTTGACTTTTAACCAAAAGTTTAACATGTTTTTCCTTCTTTCTTGTAATATATGTGCTTTTCTTGCTAAGCATGTACTTTAAATAATGATAGTTACATTAATACATCATAAAATAATCAAAATACAGAAATATCTAATGTCATAAGAGTTTGTTTAGAAACAATTTAGGTTGCCTAGATTTTGACTTTTACAAGAAACACACCCTTGATTTTTTTCCGTTGAGGGAACAAGTCTGAGGATAGTGAATGTAAGATTTCAGTAGGCATACTTTTCTCTGTTACCTTTTGTGGACCACTTGTGGTCCAAGGGATTACCCCAGAGATCCTAGACTATAGTTCAAAACCAACTTATTTTAGAAGATGGGAAGTTCTGAAACTCAATAACTTTAAAGCAAGGCTTTGAGAGGATGACATCAGTCTTCTGGTAAAAAAAAAAAAATAATATCATACCATAGGAAGAAAAAGGAGGAAAGACAATGCTGCATGGAGATATTCTGTGATGTTTGCAAAAATATGCAATATCAGCTCTAAACTTTTATTTTTTATCTAGGATTGAGCACTGATGATTTATATTTAGAAATTTTATTGGTGGTTTTATTTTTTTTCAAGCTATTGAATAATTCTGCCTTATGACCAAGCAAAAAGAAAATGTAATTCAAAATACAGGAAAACGTGGAAATAGTGTTAAATTTTGTAATCTAAAAAGTAGAAAACAACTAGAGTTCCAGGAAAAAAAAAAAAAAAAAAAAAAAAAAGCATAGAAATGGGAGAAAATCACCCATCTAGACCTCAGGCAAATAATTTAACTTCTCAATTTCACTGTTCATCCAGATTTAGTGAGTGTAATCTTTATAACTGTTGGAAAAAATAGAGGGAAACATGGAACAGAAAAGATGTGTTCTGTTCTTTTTTTTAATTAGAGAAAACACTTCATCATTTTTTTTTCTGTAAATAGAATTACAAAATCTTACTTGCTCTAAGAGAGATAACACAGAGAATTTTGAAACCTTATGTACTACAGTAAAATATTCTGTGAATGCTGTGAACAATGACTTTTACTAAGGAAAAGTCAGAGATGAGGGCTTTGCAAGGGAAATAAGGGACTTTTGGAAGGTAACTTAATTTCTTCAGCCATTTCCATGAGTTTTTCCAGGGAAAATTCTGTCTCCTTAGAATGACTGGTAGATTTATTCTCATTCTGAATGCATCCCAGAATGTGATTTCTTAAACCTTTTTGTTTGAATAGTCATTCAAATAGTATAGCCTTTTCAAAACCACTGACATAACATCTACAGTTGTCCCTTTTTAATTTTACAGGTAAAAATTATGTTAGATTTTGAGTGTTTATTTATTTCTTTACTTCATTCTTTTTGTTGACTTGCTTGCCTCATGAGTATAAATATGCGATCTGTCATTTCACAGACAACTTTCTGACAATCCAGAGATTACACTTCTAAGTGAAACAGTCAAAATATATGAGATTAGGAAAAAAAAAAAAAAAAGAAAAAAAAAAAGTTTTATAACGTTGACTCTGCACCCCACATTGTGATATAAAATTTCAAGACACCATTATACAGTTATTTGCTTTGCTTCAGAGAGAAATTTTACTACAATAAGCAACAACAATAAAAAACTATGTTCTTTACTCCATCTATTTTGAGGCCCTTAGCCATTATAATGAGACCTTGCATGTAAGTGAATATTTACCTTTAAGGTGCCAAAATGAAACAGACCTGCCTTCTCCCTCATGGAGCTCTAAGACAGTGCTGCTAGGATCCTCAGGATGCAGTTTTTATCTGGACTGCTCATTAAAGGAATGATTTTTCCTGTGAAACCCCAACTCTATTGACCTCATTAAGCCTTGTTCAGAATATAATCACTAAATTCATTTAGTCAAGAAAAATATTACGTGACATACAAGAATAATTACAATTAACCAACATGGCTTTAATTTGGAATTAACTGAGATTGAAATACTGAATGAACTGCTCAAGATCAGTCCCTGGTGGGGAAATTCTCATCAAAGAAGTATGAATTATAATTAAATAACTAATAAGTCAAGGAAATTATGCTTCACTAACTGAACAACAACAACAACAAAAAAATACTTTCTGTGCATAAGAGAGTAAGTAATTTGTTTGGGAAAATGGATACTTAAGGACATATGAATATTTCTAAACACAAACACAATCCTGCCTGGACCTCATTAGAAAACACTTTCTCTAAAGCAGTAATTTATCTCATTCTTTCTTTAAAATATTTTTCAGTATATGTATGCTCTATGCTATCCAATAAAGAGTTTACTGTTTTTATTTAGCCTGACTATATATTTTTTTAACAACAAATCTATGAATGAATTGTGGAGGGGAGATTTGTCTTATGGATAAGTTTAATTTTTTCAGTTTAAGACCAAAATACTCTTTTCCTATTATTTAGGAAAATTATTTCATAATTTAAATATCTAAGAAAATATTGTTTCCCTTATTATTTATTTAATACAATAAATACTAGCACTTTTGGACTGTCTATGGCAGAAGAGACTATTGCATACAGTAACAACACTTTGTTCTTTCACTTCTGTTGACTTCCTTACATTTCTGTTCCTTCCATCAGGATTGCAATAAAAAAGTCAACCTCAGCTTTCATAAGAAGTTTTTGTGGTTCCCACATTCAAAAGTAGGTCACTTTGGCTTTAGGTCACTCTTCTGAACACCAATTGTTTCATTCACTTCTAAATTCATAACAAGAAGAATTCAGCATGAAGATTTAGTTAGTTAGTTAGTTAGTTATATTATTCTCATTTCACTACTAGCAGTTCCTGAACATAATTAGTACTGGCTCCTGTTAACTGTACATCTCATATACAGAAATGAAACTGCTTGGAAGTATTAATAACAGTCTTTTGAGTTACTAAAACAAGCAAACAAACAAAAAACAATAATTAAATCAAGTAGCTTGAGTCCTCTACTCAGAAACTTTACTTAGAAGTAAACTTCAGATCTCCTTTAGCAAAAAAGTGCATCATGCGTGTAGTTTTACTGCTTGGGTCAAAAGAAGAACAGTAATGGGGGACATATGTAGACTTATATTTGTGAGATGTGAAGATCTGCTCTCTGTGACTATATTTTATAATGGAGATGGACAGAGATAGTAAACGAATGAGAGGGATCATCACTTGTACCTATGGAAACATAGCTAGTTATGAGGCTGCACCTCGAGTACTGTGTTCAGTTTTGGGCTCCTCACTACAAGAAGGACATTGAGGCCCTGGAGCGTGCCCAGAGAAGGGCAACAAAGCTGGTGAGGGGTCTGGAGAACAAGTCTTACAAGGAGTGGCTGAAGGAGCTGGGCTTGTTCAGCCTGGAGAAGAGGAGGCTCAGGGGCGACCTTATCACTCTCTATAGCTACCTTAAAGGAAGCTGTAGCGAGGTGGGGGTTGGTCTGTTCTCCCATGTACCTGGTGACAGGACGAGGGGGAATGGGCTAAAGTTGCACCAGCAGAGTTTTAGGTTGGATACTAGGAAGAACTTTTTTACTGAAAGGTTGTTAGGCAGTGGAATAGGCTGCCCAGGGAAGTGATTGCGTCGCCATCCCTGGAGGTCTTTAAAAGATGTTTAGATGTAGAGCTTAGTGTTATGGTTTAGTGGAGGACTGGTTAGTGTTATATCAGAGGTTGGACTCAGTGATCTTGGAGGTCTCTTCCAACCTAGAAATTCTGTGATTCTGTGATCATGTGGTATATACATGTATATGTCATGCATACATATACCTTGCATTCAGGCACTAATTGAATGGTCTGTTTTCTAGGACATGTGTCTACGGCACCATGAAACAACTGTTTCCTGTGACTTAATCTGTAGAAGAAAACAAATCCATAAAGAATTTTCATGAGACAGGCTACTGTCATATGCATTTGGATCCAGGCAGATAATTTAGACTTACTTAGACAACTGTAATCCAAAAGCAGCAGGTTTGGAAATAAATAAGAAATCATTTATTTTACATGAGAAAACCATGAGAGCAATTACTTTTCAAATGAAAATTTCAAATATATTTGCAGCTTGCAGACACATTGAAAGGAGATTTGCTTATATCTGACTCTTGAATTTTGTCAGGTTTTTGCTGCTTCTGAAGTCTTTGTCATAACTTCTTGTGGCATCAAAGGAAGGGCAGCACCTTCAGAAAAAAAAAAAAAAAAAAAAAAAAAAAAAGCTACTGCTTGATTGCAGCTATCCATTTGGCCTAAACAGCCACTCTTTGCTTTTTGATGGATACAAAATGAGAATTGTGCACCAAGTTCTTATCAGTGCTATCCTTCTGCAGGTGTACAGTGCTAATGAAGATGGAGATTGCAGCCAATCATTCTTTAGACTGTCAGCACAGGAGAGCATCTCTCACTTGCAAAGCAAAAATGTATCACTGGCCACCACTGAGAAGAGTTTGGCCCCATTCTCTTTACATCATCCCCTCAGATATTTGTAGAGTTTGATAAAATCCTCTCTCAATCTTCTCTTTAGGCTAAACAGGCCTACCTTGCTCAGTCTTTCCTCATAAGACAGATGCTCCAATTCCTTAATCATCTTCATGGCTCTACACTGGAACCTCTCTAGAAGGTCTGTATCCTTCTTGTTCCGGGGAGCCCAGAACTGCATACAATATTCCAGGGGTGGCCTCACCAAACTGGGTAGAGGGGGAGGAACACCTCTCTCAACCTGCTGTCCACACTCCTTCTGATACAGGCTAGAATCCCATTGGCCTCCTTGGCCACAAGGGCACACAATATATCTGATAGCATTGTCCAAAATATTCTTGAATTCCATTGAGCTTGGTGCCTGTGGTGATTTTACTCAGCTGAGCAGCCGAGCTCCAGCACAACCACTCTCTCAATTGCCCTCAAAGGGAAAGAGGGATAAAATGCAATGAAAAGGGCTAAAGGCCTGAGATAAGGACAGAGAGATCACTCAACAATTATTGTCAAAGGTAAAACAGACTCAGCACAGGATGGTTAATGTAATTTATTACATATTACTAACAAGCTAGAGCAGTGAAAAACTAAAAACAAACTAAAAACACCTTCCTACCACTGTAGTGGGTTCACGTGGCAAGGTTTTGGTAGCAGGGGGCCATAGGGGTGGTTTCTGTGAGAAGGATCTAGAAGCTGCCCCATGTTTGGTAAGGGCCCCACTGCTGACAAGAGCCGAGCCAATAAGCGATGTTGTTTTGTGCCTCTGTGAGAGCATATTTAAGACAGGGAAAAAAACGCTGCGCCGCCACACAGCAGCTGGGAGAGTGAGAGGAGTGAGGAACAGCCTTGCATGTGCCAAGGTCAGCAAAGAAGGAGGGGGAGAGGTGCTCCAGGCACCAGAGCAGAAGTCCCCTGAGGCCTGTGGTGGGGACCATGGTGAAGCAGGATGTCCCCCTGCAGCCCATGGAGTACCACGGTGGAGCAGGGTTCCACGCTGCAGCCCGTGGAGGAGACCATGGTGGAGCAGGTGGCCCTGCACCAACGGAGACTGCAGCCTGTGGAAGACCCCTGCCAGAGCAGATTCCTGGCCGGACCTATAGCCGGTGGAGAGGAGACCACGCAGGAGCAGGTGACCTGGCAGGAGCTGCTGCCCATGGGGGAGCCAGGTTGGAACAGTTTTCTCCTGAGGGATGGACCCTGTGGTACGGACCCATATCTGGAGCAGTTCTGGAAGAGCTGCTGCCTGTGGGAAGCCCACGCCGGATCAGTTCATCAAGGACTGCATCCCGTGGGTGGGACCCCACAGCACAGGGGACGAGAGTAACCGAGAAGGAGCGGCAGAGAAGAGGCGCTGTAGACTGACCATAACCCCCATTCCCCCGTTCCCCTGTGCCGCTTGGGGGGAGGAGGTGGAAGAGGGCGGATGGGGGGGGGAAGGTGCTTTTGGTTTCTTTCCTTTGTTTCTCACTTCTCTAGCTTGTTAGTAATAAGCAATAAATCTTACTATCTCCCTATGCAGAGTCTGTTTTGCCCGTTACAATAATTATTGCATGATTTTCTCGTCCTTATCTCAACCTTTGAGCCCTTTTCACATATTTTCTCCCCATTCCTCTTTGAGGAGGGGGAGTGAAAGAGTGGCTGTGGTGGAGCTCGGCTGCCCACTTGAGTGGAACCACGACACCCACACATCTTTGACATCCTACCCTCACAAGCAATACAGAAGAATGAAGAATGGGACTACAGTCAGTCCGTAACACTTTGTCTCCACCACTCCTTCACGATTGGTCTCTGTCCCTGCTCAACATAGGGTCCCTCCCACAGGATGCTGCCCTTCCCAAACTGAGCCTGCAGGTGCTGCTCACGGACAGCAGCTTTTCAAGAACTGCTCCCACACGGGTCCTTACTACAGGGTCCATCCATCAGGAGCAAACTGCTCCAGCATGAGTCCCCCATGGGCAGTAGCTCCCCCAGGCCCTCTGCTCCTGTGTGGGCTCCTCTCCACGGGCTGCAGCTCCGGCCCTGGGGCCTGCTCCTGCGGGGGCTCTCCATGGGCCGCAGCCTCCTCCAGGCCACATCCACCTGCTCCACCGGGGGCTCCTCCACAGGCTGCATCATGGAGATCTGCTCCATGTGGGACCCATGGGCTGCAGGGGGACAGCCTGCTACACCAGGGCCCTCTCCACAGGCTGTAGGGGAACTTCTGCTCTGGCATCTGGAGCACCTTCTCCCTCTCGTTCTTCAGTGACCTTGGTATCTGCAGGGCTGGTTCTCACCTAGCTCCTGGTGTGCAACATTTTTTTTTTTTTCATTTTCTTAAAGATGTTCTCACAGAGAAGCGAACTGCTTATTGGCTCAGCTCTGGCCAGTAGCAGGTTCCTTTGAAACTGGCTGGAGCTGACTGATCTAACATGGGACAGCTTCTGGACTTTTCTCACAGCAGCCACCCCTGCAATCAAAACCTTGCCATGTGAACCCCATACAGTGCCATGACCACTTCTAGGGGAGCCTGTTCCAGTGCTCTTGGTGAAGACCTGTTTCCTAATATCCAGTCTGACCCTCCCCTAATGCAGCTCCATGCTGTTTCCTCAGGTCCTTTCACTGTCACCAGAGAGCAGAGATCGGCACCTGCCCAACATTCCCCCTTGTGAGGCTGCCGTGAGGCCCCCCTCAGTCTCCTATTCTCTAGGCTGAATAAAACCAAGCAAATTCAGCTGCTCTTTATACGACTTCCCTTTTATACTCTTCATCATCTTTGTTGCTCTTTGGACACTCTCTAGCAGTTTTATGTCCTTCTTATACTGTGGCACCCCAAACTGCACACAGTACTCATGGTGAGGCTGCACCAGCACACAACAGAGTGGGACAATCCCTTCCCTTAACCAGCTAGCAACGTTGTACTTGATGCACCCCAGAGTTGGCCCTTTTGGCTGCCAGGGCACATTGCTGGCTCATATTTAACTTGCTGCCAACCAACCCACCCTCCTCCTTTTTTTTTGGTGAGGCTGTTCTCCAGTCTCTTGTCCCTCAGCATGTAATGCAATGAACGTAGTGCATATTGATAACTGAGATGAAGATAGCACACATGCTATATGCTGTATGGTGCACTTCTTCAGTGCCAAATCATCTTTTATGCAATGGCATGCAAAAAAAACCAGAGGCGGTGTTAATTCCTTGAGACAGATGTCATTGGGGCCTTTAGTTTAGAGGGGTACAAATATAAGTTAAAATTAAAACCCAGTGCTCTGTTTATTTGTGCTGTCAATAAACTCACAACAACATGGTCTCTTTAGTGATGTTCCAATGCCAGCTGCTCCTGTGGCCAAATTTAACCTACTGTGAATGAATTTCATTTAGTTTATCCATCCTCCGTATACAGTAGGCTGACTATCCAGGAACCATATTTTATTTTCAGCTTCTTTTCCACTGAAAATAAAATAAAATAAAATAAAATAAAATAAAATAAAATATAAAATAAAATAAAATAAAATAAAATAAAATAAAATAAAATAAAATAAACAAACACAAAATGCATTCATACCTCTGGGTTGCAGTGTTAACATGCTTTAAAATAGTATAATAGTTTGTATTTGTATATCAGCCAGAGGGCTTTGCAGAATCTAACACAGAGGTACTTCTCTTCATCTCGCTGAAGAGCAGCCAGTAGGTTGAAAACCAAGAACTGCTTAACTGGGTTCAGTAACCCTATACAAGCATTCCACTCATTACTTACCACACTGATGGAGGGAGTATGAAGTCTTAAAACAAATGAATAATATGAAAAATACTGTTTCCTCTGTAGGGTACTAACTATAGGGCTATGAATAAGGAGCAAGGTGCTGTGGTGACAACACATACAATGTACTTCATGTTTCTGTTTCAGAATCCTTTCCTGTGAGCCCCATTCCTGTTGGCTTCCTTGTTTCACTGCGCATCATTCAGGCATTTGCCTTTGGTTTTCTAGGACTGGTTCTTTCAACTTTACACAGCTTTTGTGTAAACTTTACACAGCCTTTGACTATAGCCCGTTCCTGCCTCATAGGTCTCCCTTTGAGCTAGTAATATTTTCTGCTTCATATTACATTCTCTTCCTTAAAAGTTTAGGAGAGGCATGTTTTCACAGCAGGGCTGACTCTTGCCTCAGATTATAAAAAATAAATACAGCAATTGGAACAATAATTTGAGGGAGTGGAGATAGGAAATGGTATAAATTTCACTGTAAATCCTGTCTCAAGTGGTACATACAAATAGCAGATTCTGATATATCATATATGGAAACTACCATGTTTTGTCATGGCTTTACGTCAGTTGTATCATGATTATTACATCTTTTTCATTCCAAATCACTGTGAACTTCAGCCAATAGCCATATCATGCACCACGTCCTAAACATTAAGGAAGATGAGAGGAATTTAACTACTCGGAGAGGCATTAATTACTCCATGGTCTCTGGTGTCTACAGAAAGATATTTCTCTGGATAGGCTTATGGTATCTGAAGATACACAACCTGTGACAGCTGGCTTGGGCCCCATGAGGAGAGGTGCATGAGGGTGAGACCTGCAGTAACAGGGAAAATTTTCATTGAGCAGGGCTGTCTGTGAAGTTACAAGAGCAGAGAAAGATTTCTAAGGATGCATTGAGTTAGCACAGCTTCTTCACCTGCATCTCTACCCATCACCATCCTTACCCTTCTTTGTCCCAACAGACAGAGGAGGGAAAGGAGTGACTGAGGAACAGACACTGCAAGTATCGTTTCAATCTTTCATGGCTATAAGGTGCAGAAATTCCTGCTGGGTGCATGACAGGCTAAGGAGGATGTGAGAATAAGGAAGGATTGCCATTTTTTTTATGTCTTGCAAGCAGTTGGCATACGTTACAGAAGCAAGGCATGCCATAGAAAGAGGAGCTGTTCCTTATACTGGAAGAGTGCTCCTTCAGGGGAACTGAAATCTGTCTCTGGTGAAAAATCCAGTGTCAGGGAAGTACAAGCAACTCCTCCTTAGCCTGAGTGATTGAGGATTATATCTGAAAGATAAGACACTTCTATATTGATCCTTAGTAGCCATTTTCCCTTAGCTATAACAAAAAGCACTCTCAGGTGGAGAAACACAAGTACAGGTGCTATCTACCTTATACCACAGAAAGCCACATCTTTACTGATTGAAAGAGCACATCATTGTCTGCAATTGCTTATGCTACTTCCTGCAGTTCCCTTCTATACTCAAGTGTATTGTATACACTACTCATATTCTCACATGCCTGAAGACAGTCTTCATCTCTCATTTACATGACATATAGAAATGAGAACAACAAAGTATTTTGGTCAATAGAATAAAATCTAGCAGAAAGGACACCAACTTGTTTTTATTTCATTAGAAAGTGCTGTCTCCAGGTTTTGTTCAAAACAAACTGGAGGTGTTTGACAAAGAAGTGAAAATTCCCTGCAACAATTTGGATCTATAGAAACACATCTTTGGGTTCCTTCTGTTAAGTAACATCATTCTGTCTTTTATGAGGGGGGAGAGGGAGGAGAGAGAAATATGTTTGAATGTAACCTAACAATTAAGCTGAGAAAAGGCTCTGGCAAATTCAGATGGAAACTGAGAAATCAAAATAACAGGAAAACATTTTTTTCTCAAATTTTTATTAAAGCTTTCATTCTTAACTTACAAGTATATATATATGGAAAAATATTAGGAATTTAATTTTCTAATCTTCAATTCCAGAACGTAATTCATTCATTCAATTTCATTTATTCTACTATTGATTTTATTTGGAAAAGGGCTGTTTCTTCCAGACCTTTTAGACAGGGAAAATAATAATGGTGTGCCATACTGACAAACCGTGTTTAGCAAGCCAGATTGTGGCTATGCCTGGGTACTGGCACAGCTAAGAATATACATGGTACATCAAGTACTCTGGGAAGACAACATAAGGAGTGGATCTGAGTTCTTGCAGACTTCTCTTTTACCAACCTCCCAGAAAATTTATGTGTAGAAATATTCTTCATTGGCAGCTGAATTTCCTCTTTCCTCAGTCACAAAAATATGTTGTTCTATACCTCTGATAGAGAGGTAATCTGCATCATAATTCTTAATGTTATCTTAATAACTTGAAGGAATATAAATCGGTTTTGAATCATTATTTTTTTTTTGCGTGTGTATTCATTTTGAATGATTTTAGAAAAGTGACCTGGAAAAAACAAATACCATTTTTTGGTGTGCTTTTAGAGTAACCTGATTTATTCTTTATTTTATATTCAACTGTTTATTTTATGAAAAAAAAAAAAAAATCATAAGAAGAAGCAACGAAGCTTGGTGATGTATTTGTTTATCTATATTTTAACTTAAAAAATACTTTTAGAAAATATCTTGGTTATGGAAAACTCAGACCATCATGGAAAACTCCTTCATTCTGAACTGCATTTCCATCATTAGTTATAAGAAATTCCTAGCTAGAATGACATTGAAAGAGCTTCTGCTGAGTCCATGGAAACACATCTAGTGACTTCAGATTTGATTCTTTAGAGAATGCCTAATGGTTGTTGGTGGAGATAAAGGAAAGAACAAAAAAAATCTTTCTAATGCTTACCAATATTAATGCTCACCAATATTAAGTGTGACTACAGGAGATAAAAAGATTGTCTTTTCTACTTGAGGAAAATATTAATACCTTGAAGATTATTGCTAAAGCTCTGTTAAATTCTGTGTTTCCTGTTGGTGTTTCTGAGATTAAATGTTCATGGCTAAGTGGAATAATGAAATTTACAATAGGAACATTAGATTGGACATGTAGTATGGGGACAGCAAAAACTTATGCAAAATTCTGTAACATTAAATACAATTGAATACAATCGAGGAATTAAATACAATTGAAACTTAAAATTAGATTTTTTAAAAAATATTTTCTCTTAGGATACATGTAAAAGATTCAGAAGAAAGAGTCAGGAGAAATCTGAGTATTCTAACTGCATCTGTAAATGTAATCCTCACAAAAATTGCCTACCCTTAAGTTCTGGTCATTGTTTGAAATTCAGAACTGTTGCTTGGAAGAGGAAATGGGACTCTAGATTCTTACTTCTCAAAAGCATGCTCCACTCACCGTGCAATTCACTATTCTTCTTCTGCTTAAATTCCTTCCTGTGGCAGTATAAATTTGATAGAAAGAATGGAGCATTAGTCCAGCCTTGAACTACAAGAAGGACATGGAGGTGCTTGAGCGGGTGCAGAGAAGGGCGACGAAGCTGGTGAGGGGCCTGGAGAACAAGTCCTACGAGGAGCGGCTGAGGGAGCTGGGCTTGTTCAGCCTGGAGAAGAGGAGGCTCAGGGGCGACCTTATCGCTCTTTTTAGGTACCTCAAGGGAGGCTGTAGCGAGGTGGGGGTTGGCCTGTTCTCCCACGTGCCTGGTGACAGGACGAGGGGGAATGGGTTTAAGTTGAGCCAGGGGAGTTTTAGGCTAGATGTTAGGAAGAACTTCTTCACTGAAAGGGTTGTGAGGCACTGGAACAGGCTGCCCAGGGAAGTGGTGGAGTCACCATCCTTGGAAGTCTTCAAAAGACGTTTAGATGTAGAGCTTAGGGATATGGTTTAGTGGAGGGCTGTTAGCGTTAGGTTGGAGGTTGGACTCGATGACCTTGAGGTCTCTTCCAACCTAGAAAATTCTGTGATTCTGTGATTCTGTGAACCTATAGATGATCATTGATAGAGGTGCTTTACTGGGCAATGGTGATGTGACTAGATTTCATTCACACTAAGACAAGAACTGAATATTTTTTCACACACAACTTGAGGAAGAATTTTGTGAAGGAGTCTGGCAACACTGTTGGTATTTCTTCTATATGTGCTTTAAAGAAAGTGGCAGGAAGCATTTCAGTAGGGAAGGAATTCAACCTTATTCGTGAATTTAATTGCATTCAGAGACAAACCAGTCAGAGACAAACCAATAAGGCAGTCAGTCTGGGGATCAATCTCATTTTTAAACCCCACCTAGGTTTAGCCCTTGGAACAAAGTGCAGAACTGCACCCAGAACTGAACCCAGAAGTGGATGTTTCTAGATGTTCGCAGATGGAGGCAAATAGGAAACTTTATATTATGAAAAAAAAAAAAAAAAAAAAAAAAAAGTTCTTGCAGGTTCAGGTAGTGCTGAAGAGGCATTTTCTGATCAGAGCTTAGGTTTAGCAACCTTAGTTCACCTAAACTCCTCAATAGAGACCTTTGTTTGAACAAGTCCTTACTCACTAGCACTGGGTCTCATAAAGGGTAGCTGAGCAGGGAGATGATTTTGGGCCAGTGTTCTCAGTACCCAAATGACATTCACATAGTAAATTCTGCAGTGGGATAAAAGGGTATGGAGTATAAACAATCTCAGGGTAAATTTGTGGGGATTTTGCTGTGAAAATATGTCTCACATAAATTTATTCTAGTGGGAAGAACTGTCTTGGACCCTGAGCAGGTTTCCTAGAATTTTAACATGTCCAGATAGAAAAGTCAAAAGAAATGGGCTTGCATTCCTAAGCCAATAAGCATCTGATCAATACAATGATTTATATTAATGCCTGCATGTTTTGAAAATGCAGTTTCTGTACATAGGGAAAGATTAATGCAAAGTACCGAATGCACGCTATATAGCAGTTTCATCTGGTATACATTTGCATAGTTGCATAGAGTTATTTTTTTCTTATGGCTGGCAGTCGCTATAGATTGGCAAGCTAACATGCCAAGTTTGGTGTAATTTAAGTTGTTTACAACATTTAATGTTGCATGATGGCATATTTAGCTTTCCTCTGTCAAATGCTTTCAAAGATAAATTATTTCTGAGTTGTTCTGATCCGGCAACTGGGAAACACTCCAAGAAAAGAAATTACTTATATCTGGTTTACACGAATATCTTATAATGACTTGAGAATACTCATATAACACTGAAAAAATCAGAGTATCACGCTATATTCTGTCTAGGTTTCTGTTGCAAAGTACAAACTGAAAATAGTTCCACTGATTTTTTATTTTAAAGATTAATTAATTCTTTTTTAAACATAAAGCCACTCCAACACTCTGCTAAAACATTATTTGGCATCATTATCTTATAAGAAAGACTTCCAATGCCAGATGCCAATAGAATATTAATTTGTGCAGTGTATCATTTTGTGATTGTTGTACCTTTTAGTACAACTAAAGGCCAAAAAATTAAAAAACAATATAAATATGAAAAACTCTTCTGAATTGACTAGTCCATAATGATAAGGAACTCAATACAGAAGAATTTACTTTGTATTACACTCCAGTAGGGAGTCTTAGGTACGTTCTCATAAAATAATTGAAAATTCTTTGAAAAGGTGACCATCATGACACTTTGTAGTTAATGACATTGATTTTTCAGTACTATATTACTCTAACTAGATCTTATCTATCTGTGCAATAGCAAAAGGCTAGTCAAATAAACCAAATCACAGTATAAAGTTTAACATTACCGGATGTTTCAAAAGGGAAATCTGAAAAAAAAAAAATAAAAATGAGAAAAAAAAAAAATAAACAAACAAACCAAAAAAATCAACAAACCAAACAAAAAACCTTTTAAAATGAATGAAATCCTAGCCCACAAACAGCAAAACTCTTACCATTTCTGAGGGGCTAAGGTTTCACCCCAGGCATGAAGAGCAATTATTTATGGTGGCACAGGAGGCGAATATATCTGTGAATAATTTGATGAAATAAAAATGGAATAAATTCCTATCAGTAAGATACGGATTAGTATATCAAAAGAACTACTGAAAGATATATAGATTCAGACATTTTAAACTAGTTTTGAAGAAGGACTAGATAGCAATATAGTGAGAAACTTAATAGATTACTTAATAGATTAAACCTCTCTCTAGTTCCTATAGTTCAAACAAGCTACTGCTGCTGCTTGCTCCTGCTCTTGAAATCCTGCTGCATTTCATCTCGAAATAAAATTTATAAATAGTTTTATGCCTTTTTTTTTTTTTTTTTTTTTTTAATATGTCTGAATACTGTTTGAGAGAGAGTTAGGTGTTTTGAAGCTCAGCATTTACTGTAAGCATTGAAAAAAGAGAAAGCTATGTAGAAAAAGAGAGGCACAATTAATAGCCTTGATGAGGGAAAGCCTAATATGACATCAGGATATTCATACGACAGTGAAATTCTTGTAGGCAAAACTCATTCATTCCATCAGAATTTTAAAAAATTCCTTTATGTTGCTAAATGCCTTAGGGGTTGCTGTAACTAAAAAGAATGCAATTTAATAATAAAGAATCAGTTATTATTTAAGCTTGCTAACAAAAAATAATGCTATAAACTGGCATCTTGTCTGTTAGAAACAATAGAAGAAAAGGAAGTCCTAGACACATCAGATGATATGGCAATGAGATATCAGTGCATTACAGAAGGGAAATGTAATTCTAAAATACATTTTTTAACTTGTTTCCAGTAAAGAAACTTTTACCATTCTCTTGCCATAAAATGTAAAACAGCTTTCAAAATTCTGTGAAGTCTCTATGAAGGTCTGATCTCACTCAGACCTGCCAGAACTGAACAGCTCTAACAAACCCTATGTCCAAGCTGTCATGGTTTCCCAATACTAGTCTTACTAGCTATTCAGAGCAAATGAAAAATAAATCCACATTTTGCCATTACATTTTTAATTATTTCATATCATACTCGTCCTTCCTTTGTTGTCTAAGATACTTTTGTGCAGTAGACTCAGCAATGAAAAGAGGCAATTTCCTGTTTCAGATTAAATGCATTACTCTTTTAAAAACGCTTTGGAAGACTGGGTTCTACTTACACATATCTCACAAAGACTTCTGACCTTCAGAAATGTAGGTTATTGCCCAAATGTATTAATGGAGTGAGAGAGAAATGTGGGGGTAGAAATGTTAATCAATGAAAATTTAGAAAAATCTGCATTAAAGCAAGATCTTTTATTATTCAGATCAAACAGTATGACTTAGGAAGAGACAGTAACAACTCAGGAAGACAGTTAATACACTAATTGTTCCTGACATAAACATGTCCTATCATGGACAGAGGTCACTAAATCAGAAACAGTCAGCTCTGTTTCTCACTTCTTTCCATGATTTCCTGGGAAGTGGAGTTCAGATTTCTATTTCAATATATTTACAGCCAGTGATGTGATACATCCATTAAAAAATAAATCTTGGATTATGTAAATTATTGCCAGAAGATCTGGGGCGTATCACTGAAATTTCTTCTGTGGGCTTTGTATCCTAATAAATAATAAAAAGAAATGGTTACCACTGCCTCTTTCTGATTATCACGAATCAGAGTTATTAGTAGAAAAGGGCAGCTGTTTAGCAGCTTTCCTAAAGGCTGTGACTCACAAATTACTGTCACCTTAGATTTCTGCTATTTCTTGAGTTCTGTTCTCTATTAAACTACATAGTGAATGCAAATGTTTGATCTCTGACATTCCTTAGTATTTCTGTTTCTTCTTTGATAAACAAAGAATGAGATTTGAAAAATATTCGCAATGTATTGAGAAGAATGTGAAAGCAAATTTATTTAATTTTTATATATTCCTCTGATTTACATTGATTTTCAGCTGAAGACACTTTAAGCTGAAATGGACTTACCCTGCTCTTTTGTCATCTGCCAGGAAGTTTCTGGGAATTTCAGTACAGATTAAAAAAGTTAACACCTTCATCATGGTGCACCTTCATCCCAGTTAACATCTTCATCCCAATCCTAAAAGAAACAAAATATGCCAAAATACAGACAACTGAGATTTTTTAAGCAATTGTTCAGAACTGGAAAGTTGAAGATGTAATTCTCCAGAAACATATATGTATCATTTATGAGGAAGAGCATGATGGGGACAAGTGCACCGTATTTTTTTATACTACATTTATATTACATTCATACTATGTTTTTACATTTATACTATACATTTATAGTATACATTTATACTACATTTATACTATATATATATATTTTATATTACAATTTAAATGTAAAGATAGAAACCAATCTCTAGTACAAACCTCTTTTTGTGGGTTAAGAGGTCATCCATGTGGGACTGAGTACAGACCATTAAAATGAAAGATTTCTTGTTATTAACCTAATCTGCACTGCTCACAATCTCAAATAAATAAATAAATAAATAAATAAATAAATAAATAAATAAAATATCTTTAGCTATAAAATACTGCATAAGCTTTGCAATTTCCTCTTATAATTCCACCTACCTACAAAAGTTTTCCCCTTTAACTCAAAGCATTTTAGATCTTTCTGTTTGTACTTCCTCACTCGGAAAACAATACAAAAGTTAATTTTAATTTTAAGTGGTCTGTCTTATCTAATAAAATAAGCTAGGCAGCATGAAATAAAAGCAGAAAATGGTAACTTCTCAACAAAGAGCAAGGAATATTTTTTTCACATCTCTGGAACTTTGTGAAACATGACGACTGCTTGTAAAGTAATTTTTAAAAGTATGGAAGATAAATGTATTGATGTCTATTACATACCAAGATACTACTTAAAACAACCCTATAAGGGTCAGCAACATTCTGTGGATCTGCTACATGTACCTGTCCTGCTCATTTCCTCCTCTGGACTACTGGCCAGTATCAGAGATAACATTGTGGGCTTGGTCTATGCCTCCTTACAAAGCTTTTACATTTTTCCTTTCCCCCCGTGTTATCTTCTGAAGTCGTTCTTTATAAATAGCACCTTAATAAGATCTCAACTGCATGAACCCCAAATAAAACATATTCACAGAGTATTATGAGACCTCTTCAGGCATAAAATAAAAAATAATATACATATATTATATTTCAAACAAGAACTGGCAATTTAAGTTTGACTGACTTCCAAAATTTCATTAAAAATCACTTTAGGCCAGTATCAGAAACAAATGGACAAACAATTGTTCATTCTTTCGTTCATTTCGATGGATGATGAGGAAGAGAAAGATGCATATTTTTTGATGTACCTTATATCGTATTATTTTTTGCTGTATCAAAATAAAAGCAGGGCATTTCTTCCTATTTTGAAATAATAAATGCTGTAAAATTGATGCACACCAAATAAAAGTTGATATTCTTTATCTTCAAAACAGTTTTCATTTTTGTTGTTATTAAAAACAATAAAACTATTAGAACTGTGGAGGATCCCATCGAAGTCAGATACTGTTTATCCTGCCAGCACTATGAAACTGTAATGAATCATAAAACCTAATTTCAAGCCAAGACAGTTTCCAAATGCTGAATCTAGACCGGTTGTTCAAAGCAAGCTACAAATAACTCAGCCTTTTACCATTCCAGTTTAATATGGACTTCTGATATGAAACATGAACATATGCTTCCTTTGTAGTCTTTGATAATTTTTATGGTAGACTTGATATTTTAAAGAATGGAAGTTATTTCCTGTTTTTCATTTACTGAGTGAATGAAAAGGAACAATTGTGAGCATTGGTCAGGCCCCCATATGTACATGTCCTGTTGGAAGGCCTTCAGCCTCCAGAAATTCCCCAGAATTCAGATGGCACAGATGCACCAGCAACTGTAACATCACTGGAAGATCTGAGTCAATGAAGACATAGTGCAAGCTACAAAATAAGAATATTATACTCTTCAAAGTAGTTATGCTTTAAGATGAGTGTTAATAGAAATTATTTTAAGAAAAGTCAAAATAAACAAACAAGAAGAGAGTGATCCTCACCAAGAATCACTCACCTCTTATATAAACGTGACCTTTTATAATCCATATATATGCTATATATCTTCACACCTTTCTGTCTGGTTTCACAGAGTATGTTTTTTCCTTTTATACCCCAAAAGGAAGATGTTCCCTTCATATAGCATGATCTACCTCTTGTGGTACTCCACGGAAGTCAGATTAAGCCTCATATCCCAGAAGCAATGAAAAACTATTTGAGACACTATTTTTGATCCTTAATGTTACCTCTGGTGCAGACATCTTTTCTGCTGACCAGAATTTGTCCAGCCTTTCTAATAATGAAGTACTGACATTTCTTCCATGCTAGCCCTTCTTTGTTCTGGTTTCAAACATTAGACAACTGTTGTTCTCATTTGGGTTGGTTTCTTGCATTTTGTAATTGCTCAACATTGACATTTTGCATGCATGGTAGTCATGTTTCTAATAAAAAATGTATGATGCTACTTGCAATCTGCAGTATATCCATTCTCCCTAATGACTCCTATCACTTGTGTATATCTATAAAGTGAAAGACTTTCACTACAGTATTTGTAGACTCAACATCAAGAACTTGCTGTGGAATATTTCCTATTTCAATATTTCTTTGTTGAGAATTATGTCTGGCAGGCATGCAATCTAGACAAGGGCTGTAAATGGGAGAGAAGGGAGGAAATTATAAAGTAACCAATGCTTGAAAAATCTGCACAAGTCTGGATTATATTTTTATATATAACACGCATAGAAAATATGAGATATGTGTTCCTTCACTTCATTGCAGTATTGGTACCTCTGACAACAGTAACCACAGAAACCTCAGAAAATAAATGGCAAGTCTAGAATTTCAATGGATAAACAAAGTGGGCAGATACAACAGTGTGTGTGTGCATATATGCATAACGGAAAGATACATTGATGTTATAGTAGGGTTGTTTTATTTTACTGTACTATGTGTCCCTTACCATAATGATGTGCAAGTAAAACTTTAATTGAAAGATAATCTTGGTGAAAATTGATATTTCCTTTACAGTGTGACTCCCCCGAGACATGGAGGATAATTGAGAGTTTTAAATTCCAGATGAGGAATATTTTACTTTGACCTACTAGAGCAGTATATTAAGAATAATTTCCTGCTATTATCATACTTTGTGAAAAGCACGCACTACTGTCAGTTTTTTAACTTTGCATGCCATTTCAGAGATTATGTTTTTAAAAACTATTAATTAATAAATTAATAAATTCACATTAAATAAATTAAATAAATCAAATAATTTAATTTAATAATTGATTAAATTTTTACTTAATTTTAATAATTTAATTTAGTGGATTAAATTAAACTAATATTAATTAATATTTTTTAATAAACTGTTTTTACTACTACTACAATAGTGTCAGTAGCCTTCAACTTCACACAAGTAAAACTTATGTGGGAAAGAAAGATTTCTGCTAGTTTAGGAATTGAAGGACATTAATTTTGTTGTTAAAAAGTTATTTATAGAGAGCTGTAAATATGCACATCTTTTTATAACTGTGGTATGAGATACATTCCTTGCCCTGAAGTGTTAATTGTCTAAGATAGGAAAAAGATAAGTGAAAACCCAATTCAGAAAAACAATTTATACACAACATAGTGTGAGGAATAAGAATGGTGTGGATATAAAAGGCAAACTCTTATAACTGCTCCTTGTTACAGGCGAGATCTTGTGGAACCATGACAGCGATTTGGAGACTGCTCCAACGCATGATTTGACCAGTGACAGACACTCCTATCTGAGTAAAAGTGAGAATAAATGCAGGAATAGGAGAAGGAGACAGAATGGCTATAACATAAAAGGCTTGGGAGGAATACAGGCAGTGAGTGAGAATGGTAGAACCTGGGATTTTGGTCAGGGTCATTTTAGGTTCCTTGTGTCTATAATGGCATTGAAACAGAATCACAGAATCATAGAGTGGTTGGAGTTGGAAGGGACCTTAAAGATCATCTAATTCGAACCCCCCTGCCATAGGCAGGGATGTCACCCACTAGATCAGGTTGATCAAAGCCCCATCCAGCCTGGCCTTGAACACTTCCAGGAATGGAGCATCCACGACTTTTCTGGGCAACCTGTCCCAGTTGGACATCAGACAAAGTTCTCTGAATATTAACTAAGTAAGTGTCAAAGCATCTTTTCAGCTTTCAGAATGATACTCCAAATTGAAGTAAAAGTGTTTCTTAGAATGGCAGTTCTGTTTATTTCTTTATCAGACAATTTATTTCAATCTGTGGAAATCAATTTTTCTAAAAAACACATAGTAATCATTCTAGCCATGGGTGTGTGTCTTCTTCCAATTCTTGCTGTCTCTGTCTTTAAAAGCCATTGCTGAAGTTCCTTTCAAATGAGTCTGAAGGCAAAATCAGGGTGCAATTCTTATTCATTTGGTCCAAAGACACATTCTAGCACCTCTCCCTCCCCCTCCCCCCCCCTCCCCCGCTCCTGTTAGTCAGTCTCTGTCTTTGGGTAGGGAATTATTAATGAGTCCTTGAGGATGAAACATATCAGGAGTGTTTTGTTTGTTTGTTTGTTTGTTTTTTTCCTCAGTAGCACATTTTTTACTTGACCCAGTTCTGTTGCAGGTATTGAGATCTTGTTCAGGAAATGTTTTGTGCTCATTCTGGAGGCTCCACACAGAAGCTGTTTGAGCTGTTTCCATGTCCTGTGCTCAGCTGTGTCTGCAATACAAAACACAAATCTAAGTTCCTTGCAGTACTCTAAGTGTACACACTGAATGCTGTTCTGTACGTTATTATTGCTACCAAATCACAAATCTGTAGACTGTGTACCAGATAGCTAAAAGTAGGCCCCATGAATGTTTTACAAAGTAGTGCAGATGCATTCTCAGGAGCTGAGAGTCAGTTTCTGGAGTAACAGCTTTTTCCAGTGACTATAGCTGGAGTCCAGGCTTCCCCATTCAGATACATACCCAGAAGGCAGATAGCCTGATGGCAGGAACACCCTGCTGCTGCATGAAATAGTCAGACCTGTTGTGGCTTTCTCTTCTGCTTGTTTGTAATAACTTACTGTAAAATTAGTAAGAAATTACTGCTATACTTTGTTAATGTTATTAGAGATCTATGAACCTATGAATGAGATATTAAGCATGTAGAACACTTAACATTACCACATGCCTAATCTGCTAGAAAATGTTGTGTTTAAGCAAAAAAATGTGCTTATTCATGTAGCTGGAACATAAGAAGAGTATTTTTCAAATAAGTCTAGACATTTTTGCAAACTGTTAAAGAAACATGCACGTAAAAATATTGACTTTGGAATGTAAATGGGCTTTGAAGAAAGTTAACCTGGAAATTATCTTAGGGAACAAAATTGCAATCTGCAACCACAAATACTTTTTTTTTTTTTTTAACCCATTCAAATAATACTTTAGCTGCGGTGCAAAGCTAAGAATGGTAATCAGAAAAGGAATGTTTATAACTTTTTTCCTATTTAAACTGATATTCAAGACCCTCTGTTTTCTCTTTCTTTATTGGAAGCAATAGTTAGACACAACGTCCAAAACTATGTTCCAGTTTCATTTTTCAGACTGAAAGATTTTAAAACATTTAAAATAAGAAACTGATCAAGATCTATGAGATTTCACCACTGAATTTGAATATTTTTCTTTGCTGAATTTCTCCGAATCAAGGTTGTGAAACCATGAATCAAGTGTTTTGTAAAATGTTATTGCAAAAGGTAACAATATTCCGACATATTTTCTTATCTACATTTCTATTTCAGTTTACTTTTTCAGCCATCAAAAGCAATTGTTTTCCTTAAAGCCAGGTTGAAAAATACAGGTTGCTAATTTTATGGCAGCTAATTATAAATAAACATTTTCCAGGTACAGAACCTTCAGGTATTTTCTTCCCTTGCATTTGATATGCGTTGTTAAATTAGTTTTTCCCATCAACAATGTATTCCAAAACAAAGCAACAAGCAAACAAGCAAAAAAAGGTAAATGTACTTTTTAACATGGCTGTACTTCTCAATTGCAATTCAAAACTATTAAGAATTGCTGTTTACATAGTCTAAAATTAAAACAAATAACCTTTAATTGAGGGTGCTTTAAAAAAATTGACTCCTGTAAAACTGCCTGGGATATTAGTTACAGAACGATTACTATGACTGGAAAACAGTTGAGGCCTGTTTTGTCTCAAATAAACTGGCTTTGAATTAATTTTTTTTTACACTTTTTGTCTTCAGTGTCTATCAGATACAGCATAGAAGTTGTGTAGGTTTTTTTGTTTGTTTGTTTGTTTTTTAATAGCGTGATAATCTATGCCTCCATGGAGTCAAAGCAAAGCAAAAAAACTTCAAAGGGAGTATTTCTGGCATGCATGATTTTCAGGGCCTTCATATGAACTGTTGGATTATACAAACTAAGTCACAACCTGGATGCTAGATCTGACAACTATTATCTCAGTAACTGTAAAAGAAAACATCACAGCCATCCCATTAAGGTAATTGCATGCATTAGTCTTTCCTCTAATTTCCTCTGATTCTGAAGGCAAGACAAATCAAATTGTCCAAAAGATTCAGATACTAAGGGGTTACAAGCTGTGCTGTACTGGCATAACTTGATCCTTTATTCAGGGAGTAACTCTGACCACAGCCTAGCCAAACCATGGCATGCAATAAAATGGACACCAGCAATTTATGTGCACGTATGTTTGCATTAAGGTAATCATTGCTAAGTAATAAACATTACAGTGGTGGTAAGACATGAACATATCATGAATATGCTTGCAAATTGGGCACTCTGGCAAATCTAGAAACTACAGTGGTATGTATAATAAACATTGAAGACTTGGAGACCAAATTTCACTTTTCATATCACAATCACAGGGAAGACAATTCTGCAAAGACCTCCCTGTCTGTTATAGGTCCAGAAGCCACAGATCACTGTTTTTCCAATTTTTAATTGGAACATTAAAGCATTCAAAAACCCTTGGCATACACAGGACACTAGTCCATCATTAGATTTAACACACTACTCAGTTTATATGAGATCACATCTGCCGAATGTGAATTGTAAACTACCAAGTTAATAATTTAGGGGTGTTGTTTTGGAATCAGTTCATTTGTCTAACAAGATGTAAGACTTTGCAATAAATAATCTTTAAAGAGTATGGGAAAATTGATAGCTTCATCCTATAGAAATCAAGAAGCAGGCAAGACTTGCAGTTTTTCTTTAAGCTGCAGTGTTACTGGCATCCCCTGCTGTCTGAAGAAATCAAGACCATTCTAACAAAATCTGAGTTTTGCTGTGCATATTGTGTATTGTTTAAACATACAGACAGATTTTTCTCTACCTTCCAGCATAACTTTTCCCAGGTTTGTTGAGATTTTAGATCTTTATTACTTTCCTATATGTTTAGAAAACTCCATGCTGAGAAATATGTAGGCACAGGCAGGCTGTGTCTAGCTAAATGCACGTAATGTATGAGGATGGGGCCTAGTAGGGAAGCAGGTCCTTCATTCCTTTGGCAAGGCAATTTATGGGAGAAACCCATAATAGAAGAAACTTCATAATAGTGGAGGTCACAACTCCTGTTACTAACTGAAGTAGCTTATTTTAATGAATATATATATACACATATTTAAATAAAATATATTTGCCATGAAATGCCCAATGTGATAATGTAGAATTTTCTTTATGGCTACTGGGTTAACAAAACCAGATTTTAGGAACCTGTGGGAAGTTAGCACTGATTTTCCATGGCCATGCATTTCTTGTCAAATATAAAAGTTCTCATTCTTTCAAAAACCTACTATATTTTAATGAATCACATGATATGAATGAAAAAATAAGTAAATGTGTGTAGTAATCTGAGATAGCCAATAAAAATCTTGGATTTTTAACAATCTCATACATAGTGTGATTGAAGGGCTGAAAACACTAACCTCAAAAGCATGTTTTCATTAACAGATTGACTTACCTTATAAGAAATTCAGCTTAATTTTAACAGAAGTAGCACATACAGACTTGAAGCAGATAATAGAAAGTTTTAGATGTTGCCCTTTAAAAAGTTTTTGGTTTTCTTTTGGGAGCTTCAGCCTGGTGCTTTGCAAAATTGTTTTTTGAGAGAATATGTAAGGATTACTTGAAAAAGATATGCTCGTCTGAAAGTACATTAAGGTATTTTGAACTATCAGAGTCTTGGCTTGCTGCAAATGGTCTTCAATATCTTTCTTTAAGACTTGGAGTTCTCTCTTCACTGTTGGATGTAAAACTCTATAAACTACACCCAGTGTAGTTCCATATGAATTGCTTTATCTGTTCTATGCAATGTAATACTACACAGTACTGAAGCTCAAGTGCTATATGCACTGAGCACAGGTTAATGAATACCATACCTTTGGTCCCTGGGGGGTTGGTCTTATATCCTTTGATTTTCCTTCACAAGCACCAATTTGGTTTCAGGTTGTTGTGCATTCAGGTTAAAAAATTCAGATAAATTAAAACCTCTGCCTGTGTGCTACATAAAATGTATAACCTTGAAATCCCAGCCATGCCGTTTCAAGTTGTATGTAAGTTTTAAAAGAATCATGTACAAAAGTGCATGTAAAAATGCATGAGTATAAAGATGAGCACAGAATGCTCTTGAGTTCAGACAATGAATTAGCAAGAAACTACTAGTAAGTTAATTTGGGAATCATTCTTTAACAGATATCTGTGGATGTCTAATGTGTCTATGTACACAAATATAAATCTTTTGTGACAAAAAAAAACCCTTCTGTGATGTGTGTGTATGTTTCACAGGTGTCAGATTATAATGAAAGCCCAGTTATAATGAAAAAAGAAAGGAAACAAAAAAATATCAACAACTTTACAACACGACGTGTATTTATTTTGAGGTTTCATACTGTTTTCTTAATTAGTTTGAAGGGGATGTATTTAAAGTCACCTTGCAAATGGATATACAAAAAGGTGGCATAATGGTGAAGAAGATAAAAGAGCAAGTGCCAGGTCCTGCACCTGGGAATAAGTACAGACTGGAGGAGGAGATGCTGGAGAGCAGCCCTACAGAGAGGGATCTGGGGGTTTTGGTTGATAGCAAGTTGAGCCAGCAGTGTGACCTGCCAGCCAGGAGGGCCAGCCGTATCCTGGAGTGCATCAAGCATGGCATTGCTAGTCACTTAAGGGAAGTGACTGTCCTGCTCTACTCTGCACTGGTACAGCCTCACCTTGAGTACTGTGTGCAGTTCTGGGCACCACAGTGTCCAAAGGAGGGCTACCAGTGTCCAGAGGTGAAGGGCCTACAGGGTATGATGAGCAGTTGAGGTCACTTGGTTTGTTCAGCCTGAAAGAGAGGAGTCTGAGGGGAGACCTCATTGCAGCTTCCTCACAATGGGGAGTGGAGGATATTCTTTCTGGTGACCAGTGATAGGACCTGAGGGAATGGAAAATGGGGAATGTTCAGGCTGGATATCAGGAAAAGGTTCTTCACCAAGAGGGTTGTCGCGCATTGGAATAGGCTCCCCGGGGAGGTAGTCACAACACCACACCTGTCAGAGTTTAAGTAACATTTGAGCTATACTCTTAGTCATATGGTCTGAGTTCTGATTTTTTTGGGTAGGCCTGTGTGGTGCCAGGAGTTGGACTTGATGATCTTTGTGGGTCCCTTCTAACTTGGGATATTTTATGATTCTGTGAAAAGAAAATTTATTCCAGTTTGAAATGGTGAGTCAGAAGTCACGCGTGAATGTGCTGTAACCTCCTAAGAAAAACACACCTCAGAAAAATTACTAAAGTAAAAATATTTAGCAGGTAAGAAAAAATGCAAGCATTCTTATGAAATTGAAATTCTATTTTTGCAATAAGCAGGGAAAATAAAATTGAAAAAACAGATAGTTTTTAAATATTCAGAAAGCACTGACATGATGTAGCATCAGGGATGAGTGTTTTAAAAAGCATTGTCAAAACACAAAAATTATCTCACTGAAGTACACATTGGTCAAAGAGAAATAACAATAACTGGAGCTTTTAAAATTTTATTTATTTATTTATTTCCTTAATATTAAACAAAAGTGAAGAAATACCATTGAGATCTGGCCTAGGTAAGAAGATGCAAAGGTGTTGCTGTTGTTGTTACAATGAACATTTCAAAGAAAACTTTGATAGAAAGACAGGATGGAACTAGACCAGACAAGTAAAGATAATGCAGAAAAAGTCAAGCATTTTTCAGATCAAGATTTAAGATGAAAAATTACTGTGATTGTTATTATTATAATTTTAGTAGTAATTAAATCTATTCTTTAATCAGGATGAAGTTCTCTTTAAGACACGAGGTGTTGATAAATATGGCCAATGCTCCATAGGTAGACTCACTCCAGAGGTAGACTCACCAAGGCTGCAGGTATAGTTCTGTCAGAACACTTGTTAATGAATTTGCCTGCAGCACCAAGGAAGAGATTAATTAAAAGCCAGGTCTCATCTCTAATCCATCTCATATTTTTCTACATCTAGAAGGAGATTCTTCTTTTCTGTGGTGCTGTATAATTTCCATGCTGTTTTCTTCACAACATCCCATAGAACAATCTTATGCTAGAGAGAAGTAAGTATTTTTACAAGCCACACAGTTATACAAAAAATAATCAGTTAAAATAGAGAAATTGGGAATTAGTACAAAGGCTGTAGAAATTATTTAGAGCCATCAGTAAAAAGTATCTGAAAAAAGAAGTCAAATATGGTATTAAGATATTTCCAAACTATTTTCAATATAATGGTAGAATATAAATATCAGTATGCAAAGTGTTAGAGGCAGGCATCTAGAATGTCATGTAATATCCTGATAGCTGATGTTCAGAAAAATGAATTTGGGCTTAAACAGATGAAGACAAAGATGTCTAACCAGGGTTGTGTAATGCCTTTGCCTATACTAAGAAAGAGATGGGCAAAGAAGTTGACAAAGAACATTCCAGAAAGTAACCTATACTTATTCAGGTATAGTAAATGCAAAGACTATGTGGAAGATGAGAATTCTATTACAAAAAGCATTCACTTCTGAGAGAAATGTCAACATGAGTGGATTCCTAGATCATTCGAAAAATCTTTGTCCTGTTCTTACACTTTTATGGGTCTATAACCAAAAGAAATTCTCTATGAATCAGAGTGCAGAACAAGACCATCTCTTCAGTTGAAATATTTGGTGGTACTGCTAGGTGACAATGAGCTTCCCATGACAGAATCATATATCATGTTGGCAGTACTCAAGATGAAGCAATAACGATAAATAGGCTCTCTGCTCCTAATAGTTAGTTCCAGTCAGACAAAACAATACATATTGTTAAAGTATGACAATTTCTGCTCTGGAGCAGAAAGGTAAATGCTTAGGCTGATTATTGCAGGGAGACATATTATTAAGGTATAAAACAGAATGTCATTTACCAGTTATTAACCATGATGTCAGAGCAGAATGTCATCTGCAGTCATTAACCAAATAATGTTATCTACCAGTATGGGAGCTGTGAATAAACTTGTTACTAAAAAAATAAAATAAAAAATTCATGGGATCTGTATCTGAATGGCTTCAATGGCCATTGCTACTGGGATGCTAGTGGGATGCTTCAACAGACACCAGTTACTTCTAGAGTAAAGCTGTATGCTTTACTCTATATACCATACTTTTATATACCAACAGGCATTATCAGAGAAGACCTCTAAGAAATAATAATAAGACCTCGATGGTCCTCATTCTTACTCTTTGAAGTAAGAACTTGCCATGTCCAGGCACAAGAGCTGTTTTGGTACTCCTGTCAAATAAAAATTCTTCAGTCTTTTATACAGTAAAATATTTACACCTAAATGTATTTTTATAGTTTGGACCTTGATGCAGTATATTATACTTATCATTCTGAGGATAGCACAAGGAACATTATTTTCTAACACATTATTTTAAATTGTCAGAACACTACTGCTATCATATTTATTACTTTTCTCCTTCTAAAACTCTATTAACCAGTATTGCTTCTGAGGTTAAATTTAGTAGCATTATATGAAGTATGTCCTGTTATTTGTGTAGATAGTATAAACATTGTGACTGGAACATAGCAAGCTTCACCATTTCCAACAGGAAACTGAAGCCAGGTACACGGAAAAGTACCGTAAATAATCCTTATATATTATTTTTACCTATGACTAATTCATCTTCCTAACTATTCACTTTAATCTGTATTTACAGGACAATTGAAGCAAATGAAATAGTTTTCATCATGCTGGAAGGTGAATAAATTTTATTCCTTTCATTAAAAAAAAAAAAACAACAACAACAGCAAAACAAACAAACAAACAAAAAATGACAACAACAACAAAAAAGAAAAACAGCCCAGGAGACAGCCATTTTACAGCAAAAACTCTAGCATGCCAGTGTTGACCTAAGTAAGCCATCAGAATTAATTGCTTTGTTTGCTGAAATATTGTTATGGTAGAAAAATACTCTCATAATTTATATTACTATCTGTGACTTGAATTATAGCAGAATCACTACTGGTACCAACGACATTTGACTAAGCAAGCTTTATATGTCACAAGCATTATGATTTTTGTGTGTTGATTTCTTTTCATCTACACAGTTGCATTCTAAATAGCTTACAGATAACCTGTCTAAGCATAGTAAATAATCTGTTAAAAGCTTAAAGCCCTGTTAGGCACATAGGATCCCATATGCCTCTTGAGTACTATGTATTCATCCTTAAAAGACAGCAAGGACTGGCCATTATGCTACATCCTGCACAAAAACAGCAAGGAGAAGACGAAGTAAGATGATAGAAGATTGATCTCCCAGAGGTGGAAAAAGGAACAGAAAATACAAACAGAAAAATAGAAGCCAAAGCAAAAAGTAAGTATGGGCTTCAAAAGGCATGTACTTCAACATTAATAGGAAAAATGGAATAAGGAACTGGGGAAGATTCATTCAAAGGCATTGAATAACACTTAATAGCATGTGATATGACCTATAGGCATGTGATGGGTTTTCTAGCCATCAGCTGTTGAGTACTATGGTACCTTAGTTTGCAGACTTTCAGGCAGTCACAGTGCCTTCAACACACACCAGAGAACAAGACTGAAAAGCACCCATACTATTTGTAGGCACCTTTTCACTTCTCCGTTCCCAGAAATGACAAATAAATTGATGTCAAATTGCTTTCACCAGCTGAGTGAACTACCTATGGTTTTACTTGAAAGAGCCCTCTGTGTTTGTATATTGCAGACCATTGAGGCTATAGGTGTTGTAAAACTTCCTTTTATTCCATCTTTCACATATGAAGAGTTAACTTGGTAATTGGTCACTTATTCTGAAGAAGTATGTTCAAATTTTTTGAAAGCCTCACTAAGTCAGTTTCTACTCTATCCTCCATAGCAGCAGGGCTGCCAGCATTGATAGAACCTTCACTAATTGTCAGCAGTACCAGACAGCTCATTCACAATTTCTGTTGCCATCTTTTGTAGTTAGGGAAATGATATTAGTTTTCTTTCAGTAGTGTTCCTGATGTGTACATTTTTAATTGCATTCATTCAACATGTGGTTTTGTTGTTGTTGTTTTTTCATTTGCATAGCTCCTGGTACTTTTTGTTTATTTGCTGCTGTAGATGTACCTCAAGCTGAGCTACAGTCTACGTATATCTAGAAGGAAATATATTCTAATAACAGTTGTCTATTTCTATGTATTAGTGATATTCCAACTATTGCTGCTAGCTGTAATGTTTAGTATAGTTAACTAAATCATCCAGAACGTGGGGAAAAATATCACTGGACCTTCTTACAGAACTTCTTAAAAATGGGTGAATAGCTAAAATTTTATTCACAACAGCCAGTGTTAATTAAATAATTAATTTCATAGAAATTTACAGTCACAGTGTTAGGAAGCTTTAGTAAAACCCACTGTGCTTTAGAAAATGCTTAGACTTTCAACTCAGCATCTTACTGCATCCAAAAGACTGAGCCTTGGAGGATAGCTGGCATTTGGATAGTTGGCAGTATAATTTACATTAGGCATAAAGTGGAATTTTATGAACAATAAATCATCTTCTGGGAAAACTCATAGCTGTAAGAAATCTGTGTTAGAAGGAGAGAGGTGATTAAGGTTGAAGGCAAGCTGCCTGTAGGGTTTTTCATGAAAAACCTTTAGATCTAAGGAAGAGTCAGAAATCCACACAGCTCTAATGCATAGTATGACCACATCCTCTGAAAATATCCTTCCTTGTGTCACAGTCTGTGTCTGTTTCTATCTTGCTCTGTGCTCTTTCTCAGGAAACATACTGCACATATGTTTTATCCTATGTTTTGCATTTGTAGTAATCTGGAGGTAGAAGAAGAAAGGTGCAGAACGAGAAAGAAAAAGCTGAAATCACCATCTATGCTGTACTCTGCAGCAAAATAACTTTAGAATATTGATAAACTCTCCAGAGGCAACAAACTATATTTCATTTAAACTCTAAGGTCACTTTAAAGCCAAAGAACTTGAATATTTGCTTTAGCAGCAGGAGAAGGCTAGATTCTCTAGTACACGGTGCATTACTGTCTAATAGGAGAGTGGGTATCTGAAATTGAATTCTTAGATTTATTGTCTTATGAAGGGGTACTGAATATGAATGCAGAAAACATATATATATACATATACATATGTATTTTGTATGGGTGCATATGAACCTGTCTTTGTGCTATGTTGTATAGACTAGAGAGAAGCAAAATTAATGTTTTTAAGGGAGAACTGTTATATATAGTTTCTGAGGCTCTAACATTGCTTACAAATTGGAGTGTCTGATCATGAGTGATTTCTTCTGTAAGAATTACTTTGCTGTGGAAATGGAACATTGGTTTTTAGGTGTTTCTTGTGCTTAGAGTGGGCAATGTTTTTTCTAAATGTGAAAAAGACAACCAAAGCAGATCAAGATGACCAAGACACGTAATTTAGAAAAATATTCCTTGCACGAGATACCTCACAGCTTGGCAAATACTATACTTAAAGTCAGGAAATTATTATGAATTCTCTTTATCAATACTTTATTTTCTTGCAGACCTAACTACAGATGGTTAAATCATAACTAAGACTGAGCAAAGGAGAGATATTTTAAAGAAAAAGTGTTCTTCTCTCTTGCCACTTTTTCTGAATTAAGACTTAACAGGATTTGAGGTTCACTAATACAGTTATTGGTAAAGCACCTGTATGGTATTCCTTTTTGTCCTGTGGGTGAATTTGGTTTTAGAAAGGACTTTTTGTGTCAGAGGGACCTTTGGCCCATTGCCTCTAAATGACTGTCTGCATATTCTGAACTACTTTGCATAAAGAGAGGAAGAGAAGACAGTGATTTGCTGATGATGTAAAACAAAGTAAATCTCTGCCTTTGGGAAGCAGAGACTGTACAAGAGGTATTGCTTCTCGGAGCAGTTTGTGAGCAAAGAGTGTTGTGGCTAGCAGCTGTAGCTTGAAAGATGAAGGGGAATTTGAAGATCTGAACAGACCATGGTAAGTAGGAGAACTGAAGCTTGGATAGAAGGGAGAGCATCCTCATAAGAGTAGTGAAGCAGTACAGACTGCCTTGAAGTACGGTTTTCTTCACAAATGTCTGTTGGGATTTTCATAGGGTGATTACTTCTGAATCAGGAGTAGGTTCATTACAACTATAGGGTTCAAGAGTCTGCATGACTGAAATGAGAATAATGTAAGAAGATGCTCGTGTCCAAAGAAGGGCTATGAAGCTGGTGAAGGGTCTTGAACACAAGTCTTATGAGGTGCAGCTGAGGGAACTGGGGTTGTTTAGTCTGGAAAAGAGGGGGCTCATGGGAGAACTTATGGCTCTCTACAACCTGGAAAAGAGGAGATCTCATTGCAGTGTACAGTCTCCTCATGAGGGGTAATGGAGGGGCAGGCGCTGATCTGTTCTCTTTAGTGGCAAGCAATATGACCCACGGGAATGGTGTCAAGCTGCAACAGAGGAGGTTCAGGCTGGGTATCAGAAAGAGGTTCTTTACTTAGAGGTGCACTGGAACAGGCTCCCAAGGGAGGTAGTCACAGCACCAATGCTGTTGGAATTTAAGAAGCGTTTGGACTGTGCACTTAGTCATATGGTCTGCTTTTTGAGTAGACCTATGTGGTGCCAGGAGTTGGACTTGATGGTCCTTATGGGTCTCTTCCAAATTGGGATATTCTATAATTCTATGAACTACCTGCAAGGAAGCTGTGAGGAGCTGGGGGTCAGCCTCTTCTTGCTGATAAATAGCAATAGGACAAGATAGAATGTCCTCAAGTTGTGCCAGGGGAGGTTCAGGCTGGAAATTAAGAGAAATTTCTTAACAGAAAGAGTGGTTAGGCATTGGAATGGGCTGCCAAGGGAGGTAGTGGAGTCACCATCCCTCGGGGTCTTTAAGGGAAGTTTGGACATGGCGCTTAGTGACATGGTTCAGTGGGTAATATTGGTACAGTTGGACCAGATGATCTTGGAGGTCTTCTCCAACCTTAATGATTCTATGATTCTAAGATGCCACAGTTGAACTCCATACTTATTAAAAGGACACGTAAGGAAAGGGTGAGTGATTAGAACTTTTAGGAAATTGAACTCCAAAGTTCTAAAGATATTCATAGCTACAAACTAATTTATACAAACCAAGTCTTAAATATTAATAATACCCTTCTAACCATCACTACACTTTGGGAAAGAATATATGATCTAGTGTATGCCCAATTACATACATTCTTGAGTTCTTGTCTCTGACCAGTACAAGCAATTTACTTGCTAAAATTCTTTCAAATTACATACCCTTAAAATGAGAGTAGTGGTTAGGACTGCTGGGCACTGTGTAGGCATACATGAGGCATAATGTAAGGCAATGATCATTCCACTTCTCATCTTCCAACATTGTAGCTAGCTATTGAAATGATTGAACAGAGTTTTGTTATGCTGCTTTATATATCCTGTTCCCTTAATTATTAAGCAAATTATTAAGACACCACCAGAAAGCATCCTCAGCACTGCAATGCACCAAATAAACATCTGAAGGATCTAAAGCCTTCTTGAAACAAATTCTGACTATACCAGTGTTGAATTTTGCATGCTAAGGCTTTTTTTTACTTATTTTTATTTTTTTTTAATCTCAAGGTAAAAAGAAAAAGAAAAAGAAAAAGAAAAAGAAAAAGAAAAAGAAAAAGAAAAAGAAAAAGAAAAAGAAAAAGAAAAAGAAAAAGAAAAAGAAAAAGAAAAAGAAAAAGAAAAAGAAAAAGAAAAAGAAAAAAAAAAAGAAAAAGAAAAACATTCCTGAAGTTTGTTGTGCACAAAATATACATACTTTATTTTAGAAGAGGTAATTGGATGTTTATTTTGGCATTCTCTTGAGAAAATGGAATATTTTGAATTGGAAATGTAGCCACAGATTATCTATTCACAAAGAGCTTGGAACATTCAGCTGAGCATTGAGGGCAATATTTCATTTGAAGGTGCTAAATGGTACTGAGATTTTGGAAAATTCGGGAAAGATTTTTTTTCCTGCCAAGCAATCCATCCAACCATAATGAAGTCCTGTTGCTTGCTGGGACAGATTTTTTGCAATGTGTGGCTTGTGTAATATAGACTCTCCCTGTGTGCAAGAACATGTTTGATAGTTACTTTAAGTGCTGAGTATTCATGTCTTCTTTTCATTTCCCAACAGCCTGAAAAACTTTAATGCATCTCTGCCTGAACTACATTTGTGACTTGAAGCCACAAGGTGCTGAAGAAGTAATGTTACCCCCATAAATTTAGAGATCTTTGTATGCCTTGTGATATTCTAGAAGGCAAATGAATGTTATTGTCTAAATCCACAGGACTGTTTCTAGTCACTGTAGCTTTGTCCAATGGTTACACTAAAGATTTTTATTTTTTCACCTGTATTGAGAAACAAAGCACAATCGTATGTACCTGGAAAATTGTGTTGATGTTTTACATGTCATTATCTATAAATACATATATTTTATTCTTAAAAATAACTTTCTTTAATTCTTGAAACCTGACCTGTCAATCTTAATGTCACTCATATTTCCTGCTTCTGAGTGCCAAAATCCACTGCTTTTATGTTGTTTGGCTTGAGGTCAGCCCTCACAAGCAGAAATTTGGTGAAAAATAAATTATTAATATTTATTATAAAAAGTCTCCTACATTCATTCCATGTAGTTACAACATTGCAGGGGGTTAGAAAGCAATATCAATAATTCCAGAACCTTCATAATTTTTCCTTGCACATGATGCACACCTCTAAATTTAACACCAGATTTGGCATGAGATACACAGGAATGTTCCAGTTTCAATACTTCTAAAATTTTCTGACCACTCAAATATCCAAGAAGTGCTGATCTATGACATATCCATCAGCAACACCTACTATGTGAGAATTAAATGTATTACACAAGAAAACATCAGCTGCAGCCCTGTGTATCTTGCTTAACTTTTGCACAGAATGGTTTTGTTCTGTAAATCTTGTTTTAAAACTTACTTTCATAAAGCCAAAATATGCAAACAAATGTACTTGTAGGGGCCTCCCTTGTGGATCTGGGGCTACTTTTTTTCCTGACTTCATCATTTCTACTAAGAATAAGTCAAAATAGCATGAAAATAAATGAATGTTTTGCCTAATTTTGGCTTTCAAAAAGTGATTTAGTTCATATAATGGGCCCCAGCTAGGGCACAGCTAGGAATGAAAAACGCATTAATGCTAGGGTAAAACCTCAAAGACAAACTTTTTTTTTTTTTTTTTTTTTTTTTTTTTTTTAAAAAAAGGAGAGGGGGGGGTTGTTTTGTTTTGTTTTGTATTGTGTTCATTTTTCCTTCCTAAATTGTAACTGTTAAGTTTTTATTACTTCAGAAAAGAAACTCCTTTGTGGCCAAACCTGACTTTTCAGGATATAGCTGACATTGCTATAACCATGCAAAATAATAATAATAATAAATTCAGTGTTATGTTTCAGTGTTATGTTTTTAATTGAATCTATTTTTTTTTTTTAATAAAAGCAGTTGTTTTTTTTTTTGTTGTTGTTGTTTGTTTTTTTTTTTTAGTAAGGTGTTTTAGCAACTTATTTGGAACATTTTTTGACAATGTAGCTTATTTTTATACAATTATGTAATAGTTACTACAGTTGGCAAATAATAGTTACTAATTGTAGCTACAATTCTGATATTTTCACTACAGACTTTCATCTCTGAAGTCAAGTTTCTGGAACCATGGTTTTGGAACAACTAGTCAGTGAATGGTTTTGAAAGCTCTGAAAATTCTCTGATAGAGTGAACTGAGTTTATACAAAAAGACTTTGGATACTAAAGAAATTTCCCTATGAACATGTACAAGCATGTACAATTTCTGGTGCTGAGCTTCCCAAGTCTTTCACGTTTTGCATGAAAAGAAAAAATCTTCAAGTAACTGTAGGTAAAAACATAATTTTTATTTATTGCAGAAGTTTTATTTTCATAATGACATTCTCTCTCATTCTAACTTGAGCTGTTAATTATGGTTAAATTTTCAAATAGTCTTCTAAGAGAGAACAGATAAGCATTATTAGCACATTTTTTCTATGTTTCTGTGTTCTTTAAAGATACTATCTAAATGTTTTTTACTGATGCAAATGAGAAGAGAACTTTGTTGATCTAATTAATTTTTCACTTAATATAAAACAAACAAACAAACAACAACAACAAAAAAAAACTACTATGGACCTCTACAAGGTGCCAACACTGTTTTTCTTCCAAGAAACTCAATCAGAGGAAGGTTTTACCAAAGAAAGACAGAAATCTCCTTACAAAATGATAAAGCCATATATTTTTCTTAGGATTTCAGAGAGTAAAGCATTTGCATAAAAGTCCTCTGGTGCACAGGATGTGATAGCAAATTCAACTTTCTGAAACTACATACTCAGTATTTATGTTTAGTTGAAGATATTTTATTAGCCAAATTTAAAGGCCAATAAGGAAATAATATCATATTATACATAGAACACTGCTATGGGTATTTTTCTTCTTTCCCTTCATTCACAGAATCACAGAATCATCTAGGTTGGAAGAGACCTCCAAGATCACCGAGTCCAACCTCTGATATAACACTAACCAGTCCTCCACTAAACCATAACACTAAGCTCTACATCTAAACATCTTTTGAAGACCTCCAGGGATGGCGACGCAATCACTTCCCTGGGCAGCCTATTCCACTGCCTAACAACCTTTCAGTAAAAAAGTTCTTCCTAGTATCCAACCTAAAACTCTGCTGGTGCAACTTTAGCCCATTCCCCCTCGTCCTGTCACCAGGTACGTGGGAGAACAGACCAACCCCCACCTCGCTACAGCTTCCTTTAAGGTAGCTATAGAGAGTGATAAGGTCGCCCCTGAGCCTCCTCTTCTCCAGGCTGAACAAGCCAGCTCCCTCAGCCGCTCCTTGTAAGACTTGTTCTCCAGACCTCTCACCAACTTCACTGACTCGCTCAAGCACCTCCATGTCCTTCTTGTAGCAAGGGGCCCAAAACAGAACACAGTACCTGAGGTGCAGCCTCACCAGAGCCGAGTATAGGGGGACAATCACTTCCATAGACCTGCTGGCCACACTGCTTCTTATACAAGCCAGGATGCTGTTGGCCTTCTTGGCCACCTGAGCACACTGCTGGCTCATATTCAGCCGACTATCAACCAATATAGCCAACCAATTCCAGCTTCTTCTCTGCCAGGCAGCTTTCTAAACACTCATCTACCATCTTACACTGTACATTTTATAAAATGTTACGTTGTAATTTCAGAATTCATGTGTTGAAAATATAAAATAGATGAGCTAGTAAAATGATATTCCTAGGTGCCTATTTAAGTTAACCTGAGACTATTCTTCAGACTTATAAAAATAAAGTGATCTCTATAACACATGAGCATGACATTTCACTATAAGAATTCTCTTCTTTGAGATCAAAGAATCACAGAATTGAAGGGGTTGGAAGGGACCTTGAAACATCATTGGGTCCAACCCCCCTGCCAAAGCAGGTTCCTTAGAGCAAGCTGCCTAGGTAGGCATCCAGAGGGGCCTTGAATATCTCCAGAGAAGGAGACTCCACAACCTCGCTGGGCAGCCTCTTCCAGTGCTCCGTCACCCTCACTGTGAAGAAGTTCTTTTGCGTATTGGTGCGGAGTTCCTGTGCTCCATTTTATGGTCATTACCCCTTGCCCTGTCCCCACAAACCACTGAAGAGAGGTTGGCCGAATCCCTCTGTCTCCCACACCTCAGGAATTTATACACACTGATGAGATCCCCTCTCAGTCTTCTTTTCTCCAGGCTGAACAGACCCAGGTCTCTCAGCCTTTCCTCACAAGGAAGATGCTCCAGGCCCCGTGTCATCTTTGTGGCCCTCCACTGGACTCTTTCCAGGAAGTCCCTGTCTTTTTTGTACCGGGGAGCCCAGAACTGGGCACAGTAAGTACTTGAGGTGAGGCCTGACCAGGGCAGAGTAGTGGGGGAGGATCACCTCCCTTGATCTGCTGGCCACACTCCTTTTAATGCACGTCAGGATCCCATTGGCCCTCTTGGCCACGAGGGCACACTGCTGGCTCATGGTCAACCTGCTGTCCACCAGAACCCTCAGGTCCTTCTCCTCAGAGCTCCTCTCCAGCAGGTCATCCCCAGCCTGTACTGATACGTCCTGTTGTTCTTTCCCAGGTGCAGGACTCTACACTTGCTCTTGTAAAACCTCATTTGGTTTCTTCCTACCCATCTCTCCAGCCGGTCCAGGTCTTGCTGAATGGCAGCACAGCCTTCTGGCGTGTCAGCCACTCCTCCTAGCTTTGTGTTATCAGTGTGCTTGCTGAGGGCAGACACTATTCCCTCACCAAGGTCATCGATGAAGATGTTGAAGAAGACTGGATCCAGCACCAAGCCCTGGGGAACACCGCTAGTCACAGGTCTCCAGCCAGACTCTGCACCGCCGATCTCCACCCTCTGAGCTTGGCCAGTCAGCCAGTTCTCAACCCACCTTGCTGTCCACTCCTCTACCCCACACTTTCTCAGCTTTGCTAACAGGATGTCGTGAGAGACAGTGTCAAAAGCCTTGCTAAAGTCAAGGTAGATGACATCCACTGGTCTCCCCCATCTACCCAGCTGGTGATGCCATCATAGAAAGTAACGAGTTTGGTCAAGCATGACTTCCTCTTGGTGAATCCATGCTGACTACTCCTCATAACCTTCTTCTCTTCCAACTGCTTGGAGATTGCATCCAGAACAAGCTGTTCCAACTCCTTTCCAGGGACAGAGGTGAGACTGACTGGCCTGTAGTCTCCCGGATCCTCCTTCCTTCCCTTCTTGAAGACCGGAGTGACATTGGCTATCTTCCAATCTTCAGTATTCAAGAGGTACTGGGGAGGAAGTCAAGAAGATTGAATGTGGCTATGTTACATAGTGTAGGAGCATATAAAGATATTCCTTTTACTTCTGAATTAGCTCAAGTGAAAGTATGCTAACATGACAATACTGCTTTCTGTAAACCACCATAAAATAATGTTACCTCGGATATATCAGTGAAATTCTTCAATGTAGACATACACTCTATAAACTCTACAGATATTGTCTGTACTTATTCCTAGAGCTTTCAATGCGTACTAATATAAATATCTTAGAAAAACAGTCATTTTTTAAAGTACAACTAGCTTATTAAATTCTGTAGGAGGTAAAAGATTGATTGATTGCATCATCTTATTCATAAGCATGGAGAAGTATGTAGAGAAGAACATTCTACTTCACCTCTTTGATCATGATTCTGTAAAACACTTTGCAAAGCCTCACTCACTCATCTGTCAAATGAATTCAAATGTGAGTCCTGTCAGGCTGTGTTGACAGAGATTTATCCATGAATGATTTTGAAATTCAGAAAGTCAAAGTGATCAGGTTTCTGTAGTCATTAAATCCATATTCGTACAACAGAAGCATTAGTTTTCACCTCTAGAACTTAAATGTATTCCTAAAATTTATACTCAAGTATAACCATTACAACGTTACACAGAATTATTTTAGGGAAAAATACACTGCTAAAGAAACAAGATGCATAATATGATGAATGTGCTTGATAAATGCAATCCTGGTGACATATTTGCACTTCTAGGAGGCATTTAGTACAAAAACTACTGCATAAAATCAATGAAGTAAAAATTAAAAATGTTAAAAATTTATTAAAATGTTAAATCAATTTCAGAAATTATTATCAGTAATAAATCTAATGATTTATTACTGATAATAGAATTACTGATAATAGAGTTACATCAATACAGAAATATACCTGTAAAATTTGAAAAGGACTCAAAAGCTGTTAAATAACTTAAAATACAAATGTAACTCTGCATGTTACTCTGATATGGTGCTCTCAGGATGTACATGTGTGATATCTTACATACATGACTCATACATTTATTATGTATGTTGCTTGCATAAAAGTTTGTGTAAAAGTATTCCCTCCTTCTGTTTCTTCCTATGACATACTTTGTATGTTACTATATTATCTGTGCCCAGACATCAGTGCCCATTCTGAAATGGGATATATACCTGGGAACATTTGTTTGATCCTGGTTACATATTGTCTGAAGCTTCATGGGGTCAGGCACATAGAGAAGAAACTAACATTATATGGATATGATTCTGCTGCTTTACAGGAAGAGAATGGAGTTGGAGGACTCAAAAGTGGCACAGGAGTAGGGCTAATCTTCCTTAATTCTTTCCTCAGTAAATAATGTACTTCAGATAAATAAATCACTGTTTAAAAGCTCTGTTTTATAAACTGGTGAAATATATTAAAAACATTCATATTTATGAAAATAAGATTCAACTTGTAAACTTGTAAACTTGTAAAATAATCTGTAGCAACAAAACATGTCTCTTGTGAAATCACCTAGGGAATGCTAAGTATTTTGATTGTAGTTTGTAAAGTAGTGAAGGTATATTTGGTTCAAGATGAATAATTGATTGAAAGGAGGTTCCCAGCTATAAATTTATAAGAAAGAGATTGTGAGTGTGTAAGAAAGGAAATAATGAATGACAGAAAATAGAAACCATTTTACCCTATTTAAATGGTCATAGTAATATAGTATGGAAGTATTTTGTTCTGATGTCCAGACTTTAGGGAACACTGTAGAAAAACTGACAAAGGTTCAAAACAGTTAAATATCTATATCTAATAACTTTATCTATATCTATATCTATATATCTATATCTATATCTAGATCTAGATCTAGATCTAGATCTAGATCTAGATCTATAACTTTATCTCTATCTCTATCTCTATCTCTATCTCTATCTCTATCTCTATCTCTATCTCTATCTCTATCTCTATCTATCTATCTATCTATATCTATATCTATATCTATATCTATATCTATATCTAATCTATCTATCTAATCTATATATATGTAAGGTCTGGAATTCTTACCTTAGAGCAGAACAGTAAAGACCTATGAATAAATCGTGAAGTAACTCGATCATGTCTGAAAGAAATGGGATTCTGATGGCAGCACTTTAATCTAGCAGATAAATGTATAAGTAATGGTTGAAGACAAACTAGATAGCTTGAGGTTAGAGTTAGAAGAATTTATTTTACAGAAAAAGCATCATACATTGAAACAATTTTCCAAAGAATGCAAAAAAACTTTTTTTTTTTTTTTTTCAAAACATTAGATGGAGTTCATGTGGAATCAATTTCTGTGTGTATTACAATACAGTATATCATTTATCAGGGGAAAATATTCTAAAAAAAAAAAAAAAAAAAAAAAGTGAAATAAAATCTTAGTAAGTACAAAAGAAGTCCTAGACATTGCTCTACATAGCCTTGAAATTTTCTGCCCTAATTTTTCATAGAAGTACTTTCCCTGAAATCATAATGTTCTAGTATTAAATTTCATTTTTTACTTCAAAATGTTTGGAAAATAAATACTTATCAGGTAGTTTTGTCATGGATTGCATCACTTTTCCCACTGAGGTACAGACAGTCAAAAAAAAAAAAAAAAAAGAATGCTTTAAGAAAAGGTTTTGAATATCCCGTTCTCATTTCAGTCAGTAAAGGATATGCAAAAGTGTTCACAAATTATTAGAGGAAATCTATCTCAATTTACTATGTCAGTTCTTAACACTGTCAAAAGCATCAGGAAAGGGAGTCAAAAGTTGGCTTATAGTTAGCTAAACATACATTACAGAATTCAGCTTTTCTGACTAGATGAGCATTACTCTTCCAATCAGGTTGTTGCTGGAGATAATTTTGAAAGGAAAGTTTAAAATATTCTTTATCATACATTAATATACCTAATCCTTTTCATGTTAATAGCATTATTTGCATAAAAGTACATGAAAAGCTGACATATACTTGGAATTAATAAAGAGAGAAAAGAAAGTGATGTTTCATTGCATATAGACATCTATTTGTCTATTTTACAATACACGTGGAAAATTATTCCAAGTGTATTTTTAGAGAAAAGTTTATGTTGATATGCTCACGGGCCTTTAATTTTGTACTGATAATTCATGTGAATAGCAGTAGTAAGAGAAAGGAAATAACTGATATTAAGTAAAGGTAAAAACATTCTCTAGATATTCAAATAATTCAGAACAGTGACCACTGCATTTTCATATATGGCTACATGGGGTTCTCAGTAGCTAACAGAAGCACAGATAAGGAAAATTATTCTAATGTAAGGCTTATAATGTAGGATTATCAGAATATCTGTTCACAGTTATTTGGAAAATATGTCATATGAAAAGAGATGGTAGATGTAGGATTATCAGAACTTTCTGTTCTACCTGATGACTTTTTATATTTACAATATATAAAAGAAATCATGTTTTCAGAGATGTGGTTCTTGCATACTTCCTTAGATTTATAAACTGAATATTTTAATTCATTTTTTATATTCAAAGCCTTATAGTTTTAGTTTTCCTACAAATGACTCTATAAAGATTTCAGAAGAGTGTTTTGGATTATGAGTTTAGCTTTCTAAAAAACTCTCTCTATGCATAGGGTGTAGAATATAAAATTTTACACATTTTAATGACATTGAAGAAGATGAGCACTATAATGATGACAGAGACAATGGTGCCATCTCCAAGAATTAACTTAACTACCATCCAGGATTGGTGCTACTAACTTTAATAAACTCACAAACACTAAAAATGCAACAATAAGGGATACTTTATCACATAGGTTTTACACAATTTAATTTTTAATTTAACAAACATTATCTTCATCTGCTATGAGTATGAGGTGCTGTCAGTCACTCATTGCAGTTTCTCTGATCTGTACCAGCTGACAACCTGGCCTCAGAAATATTCTCATAAAAGTGGGGCTGGTAAATCCACCTACTGTTTGTTTTCCTTACTGATTGCATTGCAAGACCCTGTTTACAGTTTCTTATGCTTTTGCTTAAGTTTAAATATTTGGACTGGAATTTCCAATCACAATTATGTATTTTACTATCAGTATTTTTGTCTGTAAAGTAAATGTTTAGATTTACTTGCCATCAGCTCTACCCACACGGTTTCTTGTTATAAACTTTTGTAAAATTGCAGTCCATGTAACCTCAATCTACAACTACTTTTAGCAGCTAAATTCTTACTGGATTCTGTTAACAAAGGATTAAATAAATCTCTCCCTAAAATGGCAGTTCTGTAAATTTTCTCCAAAAACACCTGTAAGTAATGAAACAGTTGTCACAAGGATTTATCATCTAGAAGAAGCAGACACCACAAAACTTGAAAACAAAAGGCACAACAGATATAGCTATGATTGCCATGGACTGAATCAATACAAGTGAGGAGAGGACCTCGGAAAACTGAGATTTCAAGCTGGGAAAGTAGACAAAGAGATGATAAATCAACTGAGAAAAACTGAGAATACTCAGTTTGGCTAAATGAGAATACTGTGGCAGAGAACTTGCGCAGCAATGAGGTGTTTGAGTTCATCAAATGAAATACAGAAACGAGCAAGAAAGGATGGACAAAGTGTTGCAAAGTCTAAAGGAGAAGGAAAGCATTGGGATTCAAAGGTGCTGAAGGAGTAAAGGAAGAATGATTGATACGGCACTGAAGGAGATAAAATAATTATACAAAGTAGAACTAAGACTTATGCAAGAAAACTGGGTAAAAGTAAATGTAGAAAGAATGGCTGGCCAACGAGGCCATGTTTAGGAGAGAAGGAGAGCAAAGGACTAGTCTGGGATGAGAAATGAGAAGGAAATGAGAAAAGGATGGGCTTTTATTTTCATTTGCAATATTGAAGAAATAATCTTGTAAAAGTAGAAGCCCATTGTGGTGCTTTGGCCTTGGCTGGCTGCCAGATGCCCACCCAGCAACTGTCACACCTCTTCTTCCTCAACAAAGTGGGGAAAGAATAAGACAAAAAAGCTCATGGGTCAAGGTAAAGACAAAGAGATCATTTACTAATTACCATAACTCAAAACAAACAAACAACCTTGAGGGGAGAGGAAAGTAATTTGTTTGCCAATTAACATAGATTTGGATTATGAGAAACACAGAGAAATTAAAGCAACACCTTTTACCCAGCCCACTCCTTCCCAGGCTTAATTTTACTCCTTCATTCACATCTTCTCTACCTCCACCCCAATGCCTGTGACTCAGTAGGGGGGAGGGGGGTTATAATCAGTCTATAGAGGAAAGGAGAGAGGAACCTTCCTCTCTCCTTCCTTTTAATGCTTATCTCCTGCTCCAGTATGGGTCCTCTCAACAGTCTGCAGTCCTTCAGGAAGTACCTGCTTCAGCACAGGTCCTCCATGGACCACAATTACTTCCATGAATATCTAAGTCCTCTGTTGTGGGGTTCTTCATGGGCTGCAGTGTGTATATTTGCTCTGTCATGGTCCTTTTCGTAGACCTCAGGAAATACCTGTTTCAGCATAGTCTCTTCCATAAGCTGCAGGGGAATACCTGTTCCGGCTCCTGGAGATCCTCTTCTCACAGAAGCAAGCCCTGCAGACCCCAGATACCAAACCTTGCCATGAGCACTCAATGCACATATATGTCTTGAGAAGAAAATTTCAGAACCTGAATAAAATCTAAGATTCTTGGTTCTCACTGTCACCATGAATAATATCTTAAGAACCTCACTGATGCATCCAAATTTACCTGTTGGGGTAAAACTCTAAGCATGGTCCATGGTCTGGCTTGGGGCAGAGCTGGTTCTCACTGGGGCTTGCATATAACACGTTCACTTGGATGACCTGCTCCTGGAAAGCAGTGTACTGGGCCTGACTGGGATGGAGTCAACTTTCCCTGCAGCAGCCCATACAGTTCTGTGCTCTGCACTTGTAGCTAGAACAGCATTGGTATCACACCACTGTTTTGTGTACTGGATCACAGGATAATTGTATGACAGTATCCTTTTTACTGAAGTTCAGAAAAAAGTCTTAGCTTATGTTTCTTCACTCAGAATAGTCTTTGAATATCAGTAAGCATCACTATCTAATTACTCACCTTCTTTGTTAATTTTGGTAAAATATGATTTTAGATCTACATTCAACAGCCAAACAAAGTCAAACAATATAAAAAAAAAAAACATGTGCTATTCCTTTTCTGATTTCTGGTATGTACAGAAACCAAACCAAACACAATCAACCAAATAAACAATCCCCCCCACCTTCACCACCCCCTCAGCAATCCATTTCTTTTTCACAGAGATGTAATATCCTGGACATTTATCTTGTGTATGTGACTCCATTTTGAAACAAATAAATAAATTTTCTTAGTGGATGGGGGAGAAAATACCTAGGAATTTGTGACACAATGTCTTAGGCAGAGCAATAGAGAGAAAAAACAATGGACAGGTTGAGCAGGCATGACTTCTTTAAGCATAAATGCTTTTGATGGAGTTCTGACAATGGACCTATAGCTGTAGATTTTAACCTTTATTATAAATGCAATATAAATTCCACTTTTGAAAATCAAATAAGTATTAAACTGAGTTAAACAATGTTAAGTAGGCATCCTATTGACAAAAACAAATTAGGCTCAGTAAAAAGCATTTGTTAAATACAAATTATGGGCTCTCAGAAACAACCTCCATAAAATATAGGAAAATATGCCTTTACAAGCAGAAAAGCAAAATAAGAACATATAATAATAAATTATTATGGAGCACAACTTTATCACATGTGGCCAATGTTTCCAATTACTTCTGTAAAATAAAGCCATTTTTTCCCACTAATGATGTTGCAGATAACTCACTCAGAGGATCACTATTGGTACTAGAACTCTCCAGTTCTTTAATGAGGAGCTCACAGGCCTTGAAATGATACTTATGTATTTATAAAATTGACTCAAAAATAAGAGAAAACTTTAATTGCAGAGACATATACCACATATTCCACTATTGTGGAATTGAAGAGTCCATCAGAGAGTGAATAAATGCATGGTGGCCTTGGTGTATTTTCACTTCTTACTGAATGTTTAATTGTAAAGGTATGTTGATAAGATGTTGCCAATTTCTTCATTAGAAATAATAATATTTTCTTGTCCATGAGACAAAGGTTATGAACATGTACAAATACGTAGGAGAAGTAAAAAGCTTTGCACTTTGGCAGCGACATAATACAAAGAATTAATTTCATTTGTATATTGTAATTTTCCAATATTAAGTGTCAAAATAGATGAATCTGAATGAAGATATGACAGCATGCCTTCTCTAATCTAGGATGCTTTCAGGTCAACAGAAGAAGTATTCACAGTGACAACCTGTTATTTTAATTGTTTTACTTCCTCTGTCTCCTAATACATGATCCTGCAGTGAAGCATATATACTTTATATATCTTAATAGCCTAAGGTATAGGGTGACAGAAGAAGACATGTCAAAGGTTTCATTTGAATACTGAGTTCACTTCTGACATTCATATTTTAAAAAGATGGAAGGGAAAAATATAAGAAAGATATAATCAATGAAAATGTTGAAAACAATGGTACTTAATTTATTCAGGAAATACATGAGAAAACAGAAAATACATATTCAATAATGAATGGTATTGACAAGAAAAACTTTTCCATGTTTATCCTAACATGATCAGGAAAAAAAATTAATCAGATATAAAGGAGAAAATGAAAGTACATTTTTACATGAAGTATTCAACTTGTAAAACTCAAGTCACACCAGTAAACAAATATATACAAAAGAGTGTTTGAAAGACTCAGACTGCAACTTCATTTTTAACTATTGGTGGATAAATATGAAACAGACATAAAAGAATTCCCCTCTACCTTTTGTGAGCATATGACATCAATATTCCTTGTCCCAATTAGTGACCGTATTGCTAAAAAAAATAGTATACCTAGGAAAGACTCTCCATCTTTTTCTGCCATTGTACATGGCACCAGTCTTGTAGGAGTTCCCTTGTCCTTGTTTGTCTGAACAAAGTAAGCACAAGTTTCCTCCTGGGCTGGGCCTGTTGTAATAGTTTGTGAAATTAGTTGCCTATCCCATGCTGAAAAGAAAATATATATTTTCATATATAGTATAATGTATATATATTCTTTCTATATATATATATATATGTATGTATATATATATACACATATAGGTATATATGCATATGTATATCTGCATACATACATACATATACATATATGTGCATATACATACATATATACACATATACATATGTATATACACATATGTACATATGTATATACTTATATACATATGTATATACACATATGTACATATATATATACTTACATATATACACATGTATGTATATATACACGTATATATATGCATATATTTAAGACAGTCTAATCTTTGTAGTAGAGTTTTTGCTTATGAAAGCTCTTGGGTACTCCATAGCATAAATTTAGACTCTTTGAATTGGCCCAGCTGAACATGAGGGAATTAGGTCACTGCTTTCTGCTTCAGATCTAGCCAAAAGGCTAGATAGAGCCTCCCATAACTTCCTTTGCACAGTAACGTCCTATCTAAAGCCCAAGGAATTGAATGGTGTATTGAATTATTTAAAGATATACATGACTTTAAGCACTGTTGCATCTTATTACTAGGGGAAACTGCATGATCACACCAAGAATGGAAGTTTAGAGACTTCTATAGAGTCGACTGGGATTTAAAAGAGAAAAAAATGGCATAAAACTCTCTTCCTATTCTATATAACAGAAGGCTGAGGAGTCTGTGTGTGTCCTAATGTCACATTTTAGCAGTATCAGAGATTCCTATGGCATCTGAATGAATTGCTTAAGCTCATTGCCCATGAACTGCACACATAGCATAAAGCTGTCATAGTGTAACTGAGAATTGGAGCTATAATATATCACTGCAGGAATTAAATGAAGTGAATATCCACTCACTTTTATGAGAATGTTGCGAGTGTTGGGTTTGTAACGTTCAGTTTGAAATACTGTACTGCAGTGACTAGACTTTCAGGTCAACTGAACAGGATTGCAATAGGTAGGAAGATTTTCCTCTTCAAATAAGAATTTGCAAGCCTAGCAATGCATGCAAGAGAAGCAGTAAGTATACAGCCCCATTGTATATGACCTTCTGGTAGCCCTAATATGCAGTGCTGAACAATGCACAGCCTGGGCCTAATTTACTGGGAATGTTATTGCACGTTAAAATAGTGCTATGGGAAGGCTGAAGTGTCCGGTCCTTTATAATAGAGACTGTTCTTATAAATCAATGATAGTATCAGACATCTTATATTGTCATGGATTTAAAAAATGCAATAAAAAGTGTGTCTGAAAGAGTTAATGAGGGAATTCAAGAGCAGTAAAAGATCACAAGACTAGCCGTTTAGCCCAGCCAAAGAAAATGGTGGTAAATTGTAACCAGGTGTTTTTATTTCCTGATTCTCAAAGTTTTGCAAACTCAGCACTCTGTGCTAGAAAGGGCAATATGTAGACTCACATGTACAGAACATTCATCAGATTCACCCAGCCTGTATAAGACTTTAGACTTCCCAGCTTAATGTAATCAATTATCTTTGATATATATCACAAGAATCTTGGAAGTGATATAACTGAAGAGAAAACTATGATAATACAGGTGGTCAGATAGATATAGCACCATTAATTTTGTTATTTTTGAGTTTTGCATTTCTGCCACTTTTTTTTTTTAGTGACACATTCTGCCACTTTTTTTTTTTTTTTTTTTTTTTTTTAATGATAAATAAATGTTACTTTAGTCACTGGATAAGAATATCTTCATAGTCTGTCTTCCTAGCATCATGTGCTACAATTCTGATTTTAAAATTCCACTTCACATATTTTAGGTGTCTTTTTACACTAGAGATTAAAGTATAGAAAGATATCAAAATGTGGTTAATAAGTGTTTCTTTCATTCAGACTTCAAGAGAATCTAAAAGAAAATCTGAACTTTAAAATGTTGTTTAACTAACACTTCTTATTTGTTAATTGCATAGAAGATTCTTCAATTTCCTTTTCAGCACAATGGGTATTTTCCTTCCTATTTAGCTGCCTATCACATTTAAAGATACATTTATTCCCATTTTGGGAATCCCATCCTGTTACCTGCTGGTGGACCCAATGGATGCAAGTCTGCTATACATACTGTGTACATATTTGGCAGGCCTGTGTTTATACCCTGGACAACATCACAGTAAGCATCAAATGTCTGTGTTATGACCAGTTTGTATCTTCTATTTCAGGTAGATATGGAAGTTTAATGGAAGTTTAGATACCTAGAACTTAATTCAGTCAAGTCCTTACAGTCCATGCAGATATATAGGTAGTAATTATGCGTATTTTAAGCATGAACTGAATTCCCAGGGTGTGATTCAGTCATCTGAACAATAGGTGTCTATTGACATCTGTAAAGCACTAAGGTTTCCAAAGCATCTTCATAAGCCTGGCAGATATGATATGGCACTTAAAGGATACCTATACTATTGTGGAGTGCTAACTGGAACCCATGGTATCCTGCAACATCTCACAAGGCATTGGACAACTATGCATAAGCAACTGAATCACACCTTTCATTATTACCTAAATCAGTTATTTCACTGAGCTGCTCAGCTCTGTCAAGAGAGAATAGATTTGGCCATGTTCAGAAGCACATCTGCAAATGGGAACTTAAAAGGAAAAAAATGTATCCCTTAATAAAGATTAGATATCAAGTGAGAGACAGTTCAAGTGAAGTAATATTTCATTTATTGCTAATAAATGAAATTGCTAATAAGCTTCTCGAGTCTTTTTTATGAGATATGGTTCTTTAAACTGAAAAGAAGATTTCATCCTGACTGATGCATTGGCTCTGTACAGAATTGTTGGCAGTAAGGCTGGTGGTAATTTGGCTCCTATTGACAGAAGAATATGGGTCTGTGCACATTAAGAGAAGATCAAGAAAGAAGATGAAAAAATTTATTAGGGAAATAAAGAGGTGATTCAGTCAAAAGAGCTGTTTGAACTGAGTATTGAAACTTCAAATTTGTACCATCTGCAATGATGTGAATACACCATTGGTATGAAACATGCTGATTTATTTCATATACTTGGTTTAACACCTGTCAAATTGTAACAACTGTTAGACATTAATCCAGAGTGAAAAATGTTTGACATCATAGTTGGTAAGAAAAGACCATTCAGAAACCCATGAGTTGTCCACTACTCAGTTGGCAGTTGGACTAGATGGTCTTTGAAGTTCTCTTCCAACTGAACTACCCTACTCTAGTCTACTCTAGTCTACTCTAGTCTACTCTATTCTACTCTACTCTGAATAGAAATTAGATAAAATAATATATATTTTTTTTTTCTTTTGTGCATAATGACAATGGAAGTATTCAGATAAATCCTCTTTTTTTTTTTTTAATAAAAAAAAAAATATTTATTTTACCTTCAGTTTGGGGGGAAAAAGTTTTTTTCCTATCACATATATAGCAAGAAAATCCATATATATAAGGATTGGTCTGACACAAAACAATGAAAGCAAAGAATTTCACAGTCTTGAGTAACATCTGCCATACATTACTGCACACAGCATTTGTCTTCACAGATTAAAGACATCGTAGTCAGGAATTCCGAGTAGTTCATAACTGGCATTTCATAATTTAAGATTGTGAATGTTCTTGTTTGCATTTTTTTTTGTCCTTGCACTATCCGTCTGAGAAGTATGCTGGCAGGGGTTGAAGAAATTGAGCTATAAATAACAAAGGAGACACTTCCATATCTTTTTAAAGATAGATGACTTTTACAGCAAATGGTCTTGAAATAAACTCTCTTTGCTCTCTGAAAATCTGAAAGAGATTTTGTTGTTGTGTTGTTGTTTAGTTTGTTTGCTTTGACTGATTTTTGCAAGTTTTGCGAGTTATGCTTAAGCATTTTCACATTAAGATACAACATAAGTGGCTGAGGTCACTGGGCCTGTTCGGCCTGGAGAAGAGGAGGCTGAGGGGGGATCTCATTGCAGTCTACATCTTCCTCGCAAGGGGGAGTGGAGAGGCAGGTGACCTATTCTCTGTAAACACCAGTGATAGGACCTGCGGGAATGGTGTTAAACTGAGGCAGGGGAAGTTTAGGCTGGACATCAGGAAGAGGTTCTTCACCGAGAGGGTGGTTGCACACTGGAACAGGCTCCCCAGGTACGTAGTCACTGCACCAAGCCTGTCTAAAATTAAAAAGTGATGGGACTGTGCACTTAGTCACACGGTCAAACATTAGGCACACGGTCACATGGGCAAACCTGTGTGGTGCCAGGAGTTGGACTTGATGATCCTTATGGGTCCCTTCCAACACAGGATATTCTATGATTCTATGATTCTATGTTCAGCAGTGGTTTCCATGGAAGTGCCACTGTGATTTCTTTCACAGGATCAGGTTCTTTGCTGACTTGTTGATACTGAATCTCTACAGTGCAGGATTTCTCTTTCAGAGAAGCTTAGATTTCTGTTGGATGTCTTTAAAATAATATAAAATAAATAATATCAAGAAGGAACTAAATATCATACTTAAAAGACAGCTTTAGAATAAAAATGCACTGAATGTATATTTCTTGTTTGCACTGTCCACATGGTACTTAGTGAAGGTATACACCCGTGTTATGATTTAAATATATTGTAATCATTTTATTATAGTGGGAAATTCTTCAAATAAAATTATGACACTGGAGAACTGCTCTTTTTCCCCTAAAACAGACTGCAGAATTCAGTCTCCTCCACTTTTTCTTTCTTTTTTTTTTTTTTGTTAAACCTTGTAATCCACCAGGGATGTATGCGGCTATAATATAAATACCATGAAGGCCATCCTTTGGAAAAGACAGAAAGAAAGAAGAGGTCACAACATCCTTCTCTTTCTCAGTCCTTCCTTGTCTGATCAAATGAGGTAAAAATCCATATGTTGAAGTACCTAAGACAAGACTGAATGGAACATAATAAAAATTTCCACTACAAGAAAGTTATTCTATAGATTTGCACTGAAGGTTTTCTTTGTGTTCCCCCCTTGAACATCTTCTCAAAATGCTGCCAGAGACAAACTGCAAAAATCCAGGGACCTGTGGCATTTCTTAAGTACTAAAAAAGGAAATACTCCATGTAACTGCTCTAACACTGTCTGTTTGGTCTAAATGATCAGAAAAGTTTGACAATGTATATTATATATACTTTTTTTACTGCTGAGAAAATTGAAACATTTGTTGATATTTAAAGAGCCAGGGTCAGATTCATACTATAGTTCTGAAACAAACATTTTAAGCAAACACTTGGACTGATATAAAAGCAAATTTCAGACATTTTTCATTCAACTACAAATAATTTAGATGGTAAAATCTGGCTCAAATTTCTATGTTCCTTTCACATGGTTTTGCTATCTCTAGAAGAGGCAGGAAAATTCTTCCATTTAAATACCACAAAAGCCAAGGTTTAATTTGAGGTGTGATAATTTTCTCAAAAAATTGAATAGCAAAGAATAAGAAGCAATGTAAGTATCTAAAATAAATATGATAATTTGTTTGCTATATATTTTGATAAATTTGATACTAATGAGACTTGAAAGTAGCCATACAGGTGCAAATCAAACATATTTCTCAAAAGTCTTAATAACTTATGTTTTTGATTTTTCCAGTTATTAGCATAATAAAAAGTATTATTCCCAAAGGAAAGTTTATAGAGGGGTACATATGTTAAGGTATTCATACAGAGCACTAATAACAGGTCCTGAAAGTAAGAACTTATAGTGTGATAACTCTGGATATTGAACCAAAAGTAAAATAGAGGGATGATAAAGTCTGCAAGACACTGAACATTAAAGACTACCCTGATTAAGACACAGCACATAATTGATCATTAAGATGGTCTGGAATTATCACCGAATCACAGAATTGAAGGGGTTGGAATGGTCCTCAAGAGATCATTGGGTCCAACCCCCCTGCTAAAGCAGGTTCCTTAGAGCAAGCTGCCTAGGTAGGCATCCAGAGGGGCCTTGAATATCTCCAGAGAAGGAGACTCCACAACCTCGCTGGGCAGCCTCTTCCAGTGCTCCGTCACCCTCACTGTGAAGAAGTTCTTTTGCGTATTGGTGCGGAGTTCCTGTGCTCCATTTTATGGTCATTACCCCTTGCCCTGTCCCCACAAACCACTGAAGAGAGGTTGGCCGAATCCCTCTGTCTCCCACACCTCAGGAATTTATACACACTGATGAGATCCCCTCTCAGTCTTCTTTTCTCCAGGCTGAACAGACCCAGGTCTCTCAGCCTTTCCTCACAAGGAAGATGCTCCAGGCCCCGTGTCATCTTTGTGGCCCTCCACTGGACTCTTTCCAGGAAGTCCCTGTCTTTTTTGTACCGGGGAGCCCAGAACTGGGCACAGTAAGTACTCGAGGTGAGGCCTGACCAGGGCAGAGTAGAGGGGGAGGATCACCTCCCTTGATCTGCTGGCCACACTCCTTTTAATGCACGTCAGGATCCCATTGGCCCTCTTGGCCACGAGGGCACACTGCTGGCTCATGGTCAACCTGCTGTCCACCAGAACCCTCAGGTCCTTCTCCTCAGAGCTCCTCTCCAGCAGGTCATCCCCAGCCTGTACTGATACGTCCTGTTGTTCTTTCCCAGGTGCAGGACTCTACACTTGCTCTTGTAAAACCTCATTTGGTTTCTTCCTACCCATCTCTCCAGCCGGTCCAGGTCTTGCTGAATGGCAGCACAGCCTTCTGGCGTGTCAGCCACTCCTCCTAGCTTTGTGTTATCAGTGTGCTTGCTGAGGGCAGACACTATTCCCTCACCAAGGTCATCGATGAAGATGTTGAAGAAGACTGGATCCAGCACCAAGCCCTGGGGAACACCGCTAGTCACAGGTCTCCAGCCAGACTCTGCACCGCCGATCTCCACCCTCTGAGCTTGGCCAGTCAGCCAGTTCTCAACCCACCTTGCTGTCCACTCCTCTACCCCACACTTTCTCAGCTTTGCTAACAGGATGTCGTGAGAGACAGTGTCAAAAGCCTTGCTAAAGTCAAGGTAGATGACATCCACTGGTCTCCCCCATCTACCCAGCTGGTGATGCCATCATAGAAAGTAACGAGTTTGGTCAAGCATGACTTCCTCTTGGTGAATCCATGCTGACTACTCCTCATAACCTTCTTCTCTTCCAACTGCTTGGAGATTGCATCCAGAACAAGCTGTTCCAACTCCTTTCCAGGGACAGAGGTGAGACTGACTGGCCTGTAGTCTCCCGGATCCTCCTTCCTTCCCTTCTTGAAGACCGGAGTGACATTGGCTATCTTCCAGTCTTCAGGCACCTTTCCTGTTCTCCAGGACCTTTCAAAGATGATAGAGAGCGTTTCAACAATCACCTCTGCTGACTTCCTTAGCACACGTGGATTCATCCCATCGTGACCCATGACTTTGTCAACAAAGGGCGAGATCTCCACTTCCCAGACTCTTTCTCCTCCCTCTAGGGTCAAGGAGTCCCAGGGCGGAGTCCCTGAAGCAATGACTGAAGCAAATAAAGCATTCAATTTTTCAAGTCAAGAGCCCAACAAAAGCTACAATATGTAAATACCATACAGGAGTTTTTAGTAACCATCAAAAGAGCAGTCTGGAAAAATCCAGGCATTCTGCTTCTGTAACTAAGTCAGTTGGTTGTAAATACTGACTGGACTGACTGACTTGGACTGAGGGTGCTGTCACACATACCCAGGAGTGCTGTGCTTAATTACATTTTGTGGTTTGGCTTCAGAAATTACTTGCTTCAGAGAAATAGCCTTTATTTACTGACAGACCTGGCACTTGACAATGCAGAACATGCAAAAGCAGTGGTTCACCTCCAGACTTCCCATTCCTTGGGAAGCTGCACTTACTATTGTGCAATTCCCAAAAGAAGCTCTATTTATTTATTTGTTTGTTTTAACCAAAATGGTCTATTATTGAATAAACACAATTCTTGATTGTTAAGATATGTAGTCAAAATTCATCTGCATAATGGCAAAGGAGCACAGAGAGGTATGACAGGTGGGGAGTTCACATAATTCCCTGCCCTGGATACTCCCACGGCCTGTGACAAGAACCATCAGAATATCACAGGTCCAGCTCTACAAGCCCAGAGGAGCACAGAGGCATAGCAGCAGGAAGGGAACCCAAATTCTCAGAGGAAGGGGCACCCTGTCTGGGCCCCTGCCAGTTGTGTCCCAGGATACTCTCAAGCCCAGTGTCCAGGTGTGAATCCTATCAAGATGAATTAGGGCATGATGACAAGTGGCAGCTACTGGGCAAACTGAGTATGTGAGCCCTGTTATTGGAGGGATTCATACTATATATATGGATATATGTGTATACGTATATATGTGTATATGTATATATGTGTATATGTATATACATGTATGCGTATATGTACTAGTAGGCATCCTTCCTCCTCAGCCAGAGAGGGGAACAGGATGAGGCATTGATGCTGTCTGTGTGCTTAAAAAGCACTGAGTGTTTCTGTCTGTGTTATTTGTGTGATTGACTGTGTATATTTGACCTGGGGAAATGGAGCTGTGCTAGTGGTAGTGTGACTGGCAATCACATATTTATCATTTACAGCCTGTTATTTACTTGTAGTTTTGTCTCTCAGGAAAACAACAGTCTCAGCTACTGTATGTTAACATTTTTAATGTTAATATGCTCATTTCTATTTCAAATAATGCAAATAAAATGACTACTACTTTCTGCAGGGGGCATAATTTCCATGGAGCTTTCTGTTAGGAACTTTGGTTGGCAACTATGAAAAATCTCGACAAATCCATTTGTCTCTTTTCATATGAGACAAATATAAAACATTCATTATCCTCAGATTTTTCAATACCTACACAACAATTATGTTTTCAACTTATTGTATTTATTTTTTCCTTCAATATTTTAAGACTCCTTATCTTGATTCCTTAGACAAGCTACATGTAAGTTTCAGCTTGAACTGAAAAGAAAGCTCAGTGAAAGATTTTATTAATTTATCTAGCCATAGAAATACATGACTTATGATTTTTTTTAACTAATGTTGGCCTCTGGTGAACAACAACAGAATAATACCAAGGGACTATAGCCAAAGCCTCTGTGGTAGGTCTGACACTGAATTTTACTAAGTGCCATGAACCACAAGACAGTGGTCTCCAGTTTGACTGTACTGTTGTGAAAAGACAATGCCAAACTTCATGATTTGGTCATTTGCTCATTTAATATTCTCAGGGTGTTAGTATTGGAAAATCTTTATTTACCATTTCCAGTTTCTCAGACATGTTACTAAATTTTATACATACTGAAGATTCTCAATTAGCAACACTTCAGAAGAGACTCAGATTAGGTGAAAGCATCCTATTGAGTGCATGGTTTTCAAAAGTCCCTGAGAAGCAGGACCATAGTTTGTGTGGTGCCAGAGCATTGCATTCACACTCCCTGATGCAGCACTTGAGAAGGTTTCTCTCCTCCAGCTTTGCTGAGGTACTGGCAAAGGGTAACACAGACACTTTGTGCCAGTAACATCTCTTCTATGCTCCTCTCTTCATATCAAATAGGCATTTTCATTCCTTTTGATAATATGATAATATGTTCTTTGAAACTTGATCAGTGGTTCTGGTGAACTTTTCTGTTGTTTCTCAATAAATCAACATTGTAGATATTAGTATTTTGTAGCTTGCTGTAGATTCAAATGAAACAACTCATGCTTATCATAGCCCAAAAGTTGTTCTCTAGGGGTGGGGGGGATACTTCATTTGCCTGGATTTTATTGGATTTATTTATTTTTCTTAGTTTTGAAAGAACCTTCTGTGCTGACAAATTTAGCACATTATCTTTTAAGAAGTTTCATCTTGTCTCTAGTAAAAAATATTCCTATGCTAGAAATGAATTATATTTTTCAGACTTGCAAAAATGTTAGATATACTTTTTTTTTTTTTTTTTTCTCTCTGAAGTGGTCAGATATAACTATCTAGGGAGGTTCCCTTCCATTTCTTGTTTCCAGTGTAACAGGCTTATTCAGGTTCTTCAAGGACCTTTGTTTTGGGACTTGAAAAGTTTTTCTAGAAGCATAATTGCTCTTCTTGTTCTGTGAGGTGCTGTGTTTGGGTTTTTAGGTCCTAAATAGGTTTTTGGACCCTTTCACACTTATTTTGATCCAATATTCTAACAAACAAACAAACAAACAAATTAAAAAAAAAAAAAAAAAAAAAAAAAAAAAAACACCATCACAACAAAAACTGGTCTGAAACAAGCTTTTGATATTCTCTTAATCCTCTGTGGTGGCTGCCAATCACCAGTTTTTAATAGATCCTACCTCTCTCCAAGAAATTGAGTTTCTAGAAGCATGGACCTTTGAGAAGATTTGAATATCCCATTATAGATCATGTTGCATGCACCTAAAATCTTCTGATTTCTATTTTATCTTTTACAGAGAAGACCCTCCTCAAACTGCAGGAGTAGCTTTCCAAGCTGAAATAAGTCACAAAGTTCCCTACAGTTTCTTTTTCCTCTTGTACAAATATAGTGAAAACCATATTATCACATATTTCAACTTTACATGGGATGCAGTCATCATCTATGTTTTGCTAGTCTTCAAGCTAAGGAAGAGCTCTTTTAATTAAATTAAGTATATCAGGATGTGCTATATCCTCCCAATTATTTTTCTTTTACTTACAATCCAGTCTTTGCAGATTCAAAGAAAAATGCCTTTTAATATGCTTGCTGTCTTTCATATTTTCAGAGTTTTTAAGCTCTAACTATTCTCTGATCTCTTTGATTCCTCTCTTCTTGCTTTTATTTTGATTAGGTATTTATTTTTGCTGGTTCATCATTCACAGTGCTCAAAATAAACATTTATTATTCCATGATGTCATTCCTCCGTCTTTGCTTAACAAAAATAATTTCCTCCTTCATTGCCCAATTCCTAGACTTCTCAAGCCTGAGAGGCTAGATTGCTTAAAGGTATTACTCTTAGTGTCTGGGGACTATCCAGGCACAAAGGAAAAAGGCAGATTGTAGTGCAAACTCACATAGTGGTTCCTGGTTAAAGTCACTACTACTGTGTGCAAAAGGGTGAAAATGACTGTATGTACGTATCACCAAATCTGGAAGGGCAGCCTTTTGAGGTGTATGCCCCAGCACTGTTCCAGTGATGCAGAGGAGCAAGATATGGGTTCTCAACTGTCATGCCCCCTCTCTAAACTAGAACTACAGCTGCTTGATCTGGGCAACCAAAAGGTCATGGTCATTGCAGCTGGGAAGTCAAAACAGTGAGGGTGCATGCTGTTCATGAACAATGGTTATTCCTTATAATGTTCACTCCACTCTGAACTTCTCCTGGTATGTCTTTACACTCTCATTACCATACCTTTCTTGTTGTCAGGTGAAAATATAAAATTTTATGCAAAATGACAGGATATTGTGGCAGAGAAGAGGTAACTGGTGTAGTGTTTATTCTCTTTATTGTTGAATCAAAAAGCCTGAACAGAGCCTCTTTTCCAAGCCTAGAGAAAAATTAACTCCTCCTGTGTGGAAAATAACCACAAAAATACTGCATTTAATTAGTGTGTGGGAACACTTTATGGCAAATATGTTGAGACAGAATGAAAATTCTCCTCACCATGCTGCAAGCATCTTCTGTTACAATTTTTATAATTAATTGTGACTGAAATTATGTGTTTTATGAGCCCCAGCTTTATTTTATTAGTTGTTACTACTACTGTCTGTGGGTGGATATCTTTCATAGTGAAGGATATATTTTCTGTTTGGCTGTAGTTCTATTTCAGCCTTCAGGTGTCCTTGCCATATCGCATTATTTATTCAAGAGAAAAAGATTAAGACTTTCCCTTTAAGAGTTTTAAATAGCTTGCTAAAAGCTCAGTTTTTTTGTTTTGTTTTGTTTTGTTTGTTTGTTTTTTTTTTTTTTTTTTTTTTTTTGGCTTCGTATTGCTTTTTTTAAGTACTTTGCTGCATAGAGGTTTCTCTATGATAAAATGAAATTTAATTTTGGTATACACTCTTCCATTCAACCATCACCTTAGGAATTCACATTTATATTACTTATTTTGTTTTATATTCAGTTCTAGGCTTTCTCTTTTCTCTCGAGCCCAATTACCACTGAATGAAAATATATCTGTTAGGAAGTGGAGCTTTTTGAAAGTGTCCTGTCAGCTCTTTGGAGAGGGGCCAATCCATTTCAGAACTTATATATGTGTGTACATATATGTAAATGTACATATATATATATGTATATTTTTACCTAGAAAGAACGTAGGATGGGGTAGATGAGTGAAAACAGGAATTAGTAAAGATAAATGACAGGAAACTGTATATGTTGGTGTGGGGGGAATGAGTATGAGACAGATGGAGGGAGGGAGGGAGGGAGGGAGGGAGGGAGGGAGGGAGGGAGGGAGGGAGGGAGGGAGGGAGGGAGGGAGAGAGGGAGAGGATAATAATTTACCTTTGGGTTCTGGAATTTTCTGCTGAGTGAACAGATGCTCTTCCTCTTGATATCAACAGGGTATCTGAGTATGTACAAAGTGCAGACCTCATCTGATAGATTGGGATGGAAGCTGTATAACTGACTTAAGTGATACTAATGGAAGGGGAAAAGGTTCTTTTATCTTGACTCACAAATCCAGGCTTTTCTTAATGCATGCACAATATCTAGTTTCAGGAGATTCCTTTGACTTTGCTTGCTGCTTGCAGTCAGCATCATTCTCTCACTAATGCTGCAGTGAGAAATATGAAGGTTACTAGTGCAAAACATGCTTTCCTACCCTAAAGCATTTATACCAGAAAGAAAAGCCTATTTTAAAATGTGAACTTCAATATATACCACGAGCATTCTACAAAGTGTACATACTTATCAAAACATCTTACATTATATCTCAGCACAACTAATCAAAGATTACTCTTCATGCCAGCATGAGTGTATGGTTTCAAAATGCTAGTAATCAGACGAACAGACCAAGTGAACATTTGGCAGTGAGTCTGGTGCCATGCTCAAGGTTTTGGTTCTACGATCTACACACTTTTGAGAGACCGGGCATACTGACACTAAACAGGGCACAGCTGTCCAGGTGGGGCAAGAGTTCTGGTCAGTAAGCTGGCTAGGCTTAGGAAGGCTTTTAACTAGATGCGGTTGGGGAAGGAGATGTATTTCTTAGTGAAGGAAGCAAACCTCAGAGCACTGCCACTCTAAGAAACAACAGGGAAATACTTGTGAACTGTCCAAAGCAATCAGAAAGGGTTCTTATGGAAAAGAAATGCAACTGATAACCAAACTGAAGTGCCTCTACACCGATGCACACAGCATGGGAAACAAGAAGAAGGAGTTGGAAACCATGGTGCAATTAAACAAATATGATCTGATTGGTCTCACATAAATGTGGTGGGATGGATCACACAACTAGAACACTGGAATAGAGGGCTACAAGCTCTTCAGAAGAGATAGGCAGGGATGGAGGAGAGGGTGTTGCCTCCAAGAATTGTCATGCTCACACTTTCTCATTCTGATAGGGGACTTCAACCACCCAGATGTCTGCTGGAAAAGCTACACAGCAGTTGTAAACAAACCACAAGATTTCTAGAGTGTGCTGAGGATAACTTCCTGGTCCAGGTATTAGACAAACCAAGCAGAGAAGTGTTACTTGACCTGGTGCTCATCAGTGCCAACAAACTCATTAAAGAGGTCAGGATTGGAGGCAGTCTGGGTGGCAGTTATCATGCCCTGGTTGAGTTTGTGATCTCAAGGAATACAGGCATGGCAAAGAACAAAGTCAGGACCCTGAACTTTAAGCTATTTAAAGACCTAGTGGATGAGATTCCCTGGAACACTGTCCTTAGGGAAAACAGAGCTGAACAGAACTGGCAACTCTTTAAGGATGTTTTCCTTAGAGCACTAGAACTCTCCATCCCCCTGTGTAAGAAAACAAGCAGGGAGGGCAGAAAACTGGGTTGGCTGAGCTCATCAAACTAAGGCACATGAAGGAAATGCCCAGGCAGTGGAAGCAGGGACACATGGCCTGCGAAGAGTACAGAGATGCTGTTCGGATGTTCAGGGATGGGATCAGGAAAGCCAAGGTACACATGGAGCTGAGCCTGGAAAGGGATGCAAAAAATATCAAGAAGGGATTCTATAGGTACGTTGCTCAGAAAAGAAAGGTCAAGAGTGTACACCCTCTGATGGATGAGAAGGGTGAACTGGTAATTAATTCCTCAGCTCCTTCTTCATCAAGTTTCTCAGAACTTCATTCAGGCAAAGTCATTGCATGTACTCAGCAAAAACTGCTTCGGGGAAACAGTTGTGCAGAGATATATACTTGACTTTGGATAGGCCAAGGATACTCCAGAGAAACACTAACTTGCTGCCCCAGGAGGAAAGAGCTTCAACCAGCCCCTATGAGCATACAGGAATGACCCCTTAAATAAAAAGTGTGTCTTTGGCCATGTGACAGTCAAAACTTGTTCAAAGATCCTGCATGTACAGACCTATTAGTGTAGAAAACACTGAAAAATTGCCAGGGATCAACCTTTCCTATAGGAGATAACTTTATAATTAATACCATATGTGAAGTTTTCCCACTGATTGCTGAAAGTTTGCAAATCCACAATTACTTCACTTTTATTATTCACAATGTTTTAAACTTTGAGCATGCCTGCTGCTAGTTTCTATGGGAAGAGCTGTTACAATCTTAATGGTGTGAAGAATCAAATCCGTATTTCAACCGATTAGTGCAATGTGAATTTCCCAGTCTGATAGTTCCAGGTGCAGTTCTGAAAGGCTAATTCTTTCAGACAGCGGAAGTGTGTCTTTCATTGGCCACATAGAAGCTTTAAGCTTATAGTAATTGAACTAGATAACAACAAATACCTTTTTTTTTTTTTTTTTTTTTTTTGATCTGAGTTGCAGCTGAGTTGCAGTGCTAGAGCTAGATGTATGTGGGTCACCTCAGCTTTTATATACTATATAAAGTCCCACCGTGTGTTCATTAGCCCTTATGGCCTTCCTCTAAATCACTAGCCTACAAGAAGAAATATAAAATGGAGAAAAAATCTCATGCTGTTTTCTAGCAGGTTTAAATTTAGTTTCTGGGGCCTGAAGTACTTTGAGACATTTCCCACATTAAAAATGCTAAGCTTTTGAATAAGCTTGTAGGAAGTGGCTTCTTGAACAGTTAAATGGTTGTACCCTGGACACTATCAAATTCCTTCATCATTTTGTCAGTTTACAACTATCTACAGCTGTGGGTAGTTTGTATCCAATAACGTCTTCAAGCAAAATAGGCAAGAAGTTATTTCCTAAGCAAATAAATGGTTTAGGTATATCTTCTTATTCTGACATCATTTGTGGCTATTTGCTGCATAATAACATTCCTTATTATTCAGTCATAGCAAATATCTTACCACAGCTTCTTTTTGCTTCAAAGGGAGCTTTGGAAGTCAAAATTGCTGAATGTTAGACTTACAACAAGATGAGAATGAGAGGATTATTCATGCTTATGCTCAAAGTCATTAAATTGCTGACTCTTAAGTTTTTCAGTAAATGCGTATTTTTTCTATCCATTGTTTCTTAATACCAGAGATTGTTTCTATTTCCTTGCTTGTAAACACGATATTTTTTCCTAATATGAAACTGCTAATTACTGAATGTATCTGTAATTTAGTAATTTGGAATTGTTTTCACACTGTCTTCTTAAATCCTCTGTCCAGGGGCAGGCATATTCAGGGTTTTCTATCAAAGGTTTTACAGACCAAATTCTGGGGTATGGTCTTGGGCTGAAATCCTGGTCTCATTGAAAGACACAGAAGCTTTCTTATGACTTCACTGAAGCCAGGATTTCACAGTTCCATTAGTCTTCTCTTGTAAGTATGAGAGCTACTGTGGGTAATGATATCATAGGATCACAGAATTGTACGGGTGGAAGGGACCTCAAGAGATCATTGGGTCCAACCCCCCTGCTAAAGCAGGTTCCTTAGAGCAAGCTGCCTAGGTAGGCATCCAGAGGGGCCTTGAATATCTCCAGAGAAGGAGACTCCACAACCTCGCTGGGCAGCCTCTTCCAGTGCTCCGTCACCCTCACTGTGAAGAAGTTCTTTTGTGTATTGGTGCGGAGTTTCTGTGCTCCATTTTATGGTCATTACCCCTTGCCCTGTCCCCACAAACCACTGAAGAGAGGTTGGCCGAATCCCTCTGTCTCCCACACCTCAGGAATTTATACACACTGATGAGATCCCCTCTCAGTCTTCTTTTCTCCAGGCTGAACAGACCCAGGTCTCTCAGCCTTTCCTCACAAGGAAGATGCTCCAGGCCCCGTGTCATCTTTGTGGCCCTCCACTGGACTCTTTCCAGGAAGTCCCTGTCTTTTTTGTACCGGGGAGCCCAGAACTGGGCACAGTAAGTACTCGAGGTGAGGCCTGACCAGGGCAGAGTAGAGGGGGAGGATCACCTCCCTTGATCTGCTGGCCACACTCCTTTTAATGCACGTCAGGATCCCATTGGCCCTCTTGGCCACGAGGGCACACTGCTGGCTCATGGTCAACCTGCTGTCCACCAGAACCCTCAGGTCCTTCTCCTCAGAGCTCCTCTCCAGCAGGTCATCCCCAGCCTGTACTGATACGTCCTGTTGTTCTTTCCCAGGTGCAGGACTCTACACTTGCTCTTGTAAAACCTCATTTGGTTTCTTCCTACCCATCTCTCCAGCCAGTCCAGGTCTTGCTGAATGGCAGCACAGCCTTCTGGTGTGTCGATCACTCTTCCCAGCTTTGTATCATTGGTGTACGTGCTGATGGTGGACACTTATTCCCTCACCAAGGTCATCGATGAAGATGTTGAAGAAGACTGGATCCAGCACCAAGCCCTGGGGAACACCGCTAGTCACAGGTCTCCAGCCAGACTCTGCACCGCCGATCTCCACCCTCTGAGCTTGGCCAGTCAGCTGGTTCTCAACTCACCTTACTGTCCACTCATCTATCCCACACTTTCTCAGCTTTTTTACCTGGATATTGTAGGAGACGTTATCAAAAGATTGCTGAGGTCAAGGTATATGGCATCCACTTCTCTCCCCCTGTATGTCTCAGGGGGTAGATGAATTGTGCTGGCAGAGGCAAAGAGCTAGCAGTGTGCCTGAAATTACTGATGGGGAAATTAGAAAATTTGGAGTAGTTGGTACAGGCCTAAAAATAGTTATTTTGAACAGAAACAGGCAAGAAAAAATCATATTAAGCCCCATTTCAGAAGTTATTATTCATGACATTTGCAGAAAGTTCATGGTGTTAAAGGAGGCTGGGGAAGGGTGAAGATGCTAGGTAACATCCTCTAATTTTATCCCACTTGTGTTAGGAGGAAAGATGCTGTGGCTTTCTCTCACCAGTGCAGGAATGACACCGGTTCACTTCTGACTGCAAAAGCATGTCAGAGGTGAAGACAGTGGAAGTAGTGGGTTTGTCACTGCTCCAAACTGCAGGGCTGCCAGACAGGGACCCCCAAACAGCCCCAGTGATTTGATTTTCTACCCTTTTTCTCCTCCTTTCAGATTTTTTCCTTTTAATACCTTCATCCTCTCCTAAATATAGAACCACCCCAAATACTTTGTCCTGGTTGGTCCTAGTTTTGTTATAACTATTTGGTATTTCTGAAACTTTCTCTGCATCTGTTCACTGAAAAGTCCCTGATACTCTCCACTAAGTAGCTGTAGAGTTCAGCTTTTTCTCACACAAAGAAAAAAAAACAAAAACAAAACCAAATAAAACTTAACAACCTGTGCAATCCAGCTCATTATGACATTATAAGTAACTTTTTGAAGTTCTTCATGATGTTATTTGTTATGCACAATTTTCTCATGCAGTGTCCAGTAGCTTCTCTCACCCTGCTCTGTTTCCTTGACCTAGGTGAGTGCCTTCATCTACCCACAGCTTTTACACATAGGCTAAAAAGATTTTATAATCCAAATTTCAGAGAAAAAAAATGAGAGAGAAAAGAAAGAAAGCATGAATTCTTATTATTATTACTATTATTATTATTTTTTTAATTATGAACACTTTGTATTGTCTTGGCTGAGATTTCTGACATGCAATTCACAGAATTGCTTTAAATGTATGCAGTTCTGGTAGCTGATGTTGGCAGGGATAATTTTTCTGTACTGAACATTTTTGTTTAGTTAACTTAATAAATCTGATTTTACCAATTGAAAACACATTTTGCATAAAGGAATAAGAAAGTCTAAGAAGTAAAAAATAAAGAGTCTAGATTTGGAAAGTACAATTTGAAAGGCACCATGAACAGCAGAACATGAAAGATGATTTGACCTATGGACACAAGAGGAAGTTCTTTGTATTCTGCCCTTCAACAGCCATGAAGTTTCACCAGATTTTTATCAAAGTAAAATTTGTGCCATCAGCTCCAAACCTGAATGCTCAATGAACATTTCTGAAAGCATAAGAGCCAACAGATAATGTGAAGCTATCACCTTTGATATGGGGAATAGTGGAAACTTCTCCAAAACAGTTAAGGTGTTTATTCCTTAAAATCTGTGGTAAAAAAATGTAGATAAAACTTGGGTAAAAACATCCATACCTTTGAGAAATCTGACAGAAGCTGACACATAACTACTAAAAAGCATTTTAAGAACATACAATACAGACATAGAAAGGGAATTACAATTTGTATTACCAAGAGTCACTCAGTGAGGGAATTACAAATTTAAAAGCTTACACATGGAATAGTTAAGGAGATCCATAAATGTGTTGGTTGTTATTTGAAGCTGTAACTTAAAAAACATAGAAACAAACAAAAACAAACAAACAAAAAAAGCTGCTTCTCAGTAATGCCACATGGGAAAGGATTAAATTATATTTATGGTTCACTGCCTAGTAAAACACCTGGCAGAGCTGTAGATCTTGAAAAACCCTTTTTGTTCTGACTGAGAACTTTTATTTGGAAAAATAAATCATTTACCTGCAGGAAATTGAAACAGGAAACTGGTGAAATACTGTTCTGTTCTTTTGCTAGATTATGTCAATTAGCATTTAAATGTGATTTTTCTCTCTTGGATCACAGTATCAAACTACAAATTGTATAACGCTGTTCCACAGTCACCCTTCAGCTAAGTAGAACACTTTGAGCCAAAGCTTAACCTGGATGTAGTTTTGGACTTAAGGCAAGAAATGTAAATGACTTTTATGAGCCTTACATTTGTTAGACAATGCACTGTCTGAGTGCATGTTAAAAACATTCAAACTGTCTTGAAAGACTAAAGCAAATAACATAGACTGAATTTGCATTATGCATATTATTAGTCTGTCCCCTGTTTTGAAGTCATAAGGAAGAGATATCATTTTTTATGGACAGACTCATAGCGAAGATGCAGATTTTTCAAGCTATGACATCAATTAAGGAAATACATTTTGGTGAAGGGAGGCTAGATAGTCTGTGATTATTCCAGTGGTCTGAAAGTACTTATGAAGAGGGAATGTGAAGGAAGAATATGACAGCAAACAGCACACTCAAAATCAGTTATTAAAATATGCTCAATTCAGTAAGAGTTGAATAAAATATGTTCCTATGATGATTTTTGCAGACAAAGGGAAGAATTACAGAAAAAATAATCTGGAAAAGACTTTGGGAGGTCATCTACTCCATCTTTTTGCCCAAGCATTTAATACTAGAAAGGAAAATACTGAGATTCAAATAACAAGCTTGGTACTGCTGCTGAAGTGACATGGAAAGATACATTCATGAAGACAGAATATGTTTTAGACTTTCTTGTGTGGGATCACCAAGTCCACTACTAGCACTATACACTACAGGCTAAGGAAGAACTTTTTTTATTTAATTGCTTTTTGTGATTGATTGGTTTGTTGACTGTGCTATATTAAGGCTATATAATTAGCCTGTCCCTACTTAAACCTTATAGAATACTTTTGAATTTAGGGTTTTAAGATCTACTCTTACATGGCACCAGACAGTCAACACAGGAGGAGTTCATTATTTTCTACATCTTTTCTCTGCATCCTAATCTAGGTAGAGCTCAGACTTCCACCTACTCTCTACTTGTCCACTTTTTTCTTTCTTTTTTTTTTTTTTTCTGTGAAATTTATAGAAACTTATAGAAAATTTGTGAGTGATTCAAAGTGGGATTCAACACTTCAAGATTAAGAAATCTTGAGTGCTTACAGAAACATGACTACACATGTACTGTCTAAATTTCCTTTACAATCAGTGGAGGTGAAGGACTCCACTGAATAGGTTGCTTATACACGTATATCAAATCGCTGTTTAACATATAAAACGGACCCTAGCTGTATCAGCAGAAAATGGCTGCAAATCTCTCCTAGGTCTTGCATCATAGCCATGTATCTGCCAAAGCCACATAGTTGTGTCAAATATGCATAGACAACTGACTCAAAGCCTTAATGTCTTTGAAACCTCTACCATTCTGTCAAATTTAGACTGATTATAGATTTAAAATACATATGGCTAACAAGATACACAGTGAATCCCTTGTTCTCCTAGGAAAACAGGTTGAAAAATGAACACTCTTCTCATTGAATACCTTGAAATTGTAAAACAATTCATCAGGAACAATGCTGTTAAAAGACTTTTCAGTTTAGGTGTATCCACTGAATAATAATTTTGAAAACAGGTCATTCTAATTTCCTTTCTGGTGAAAGAAGACAGTCTATCCTTATAATTTGACGAAGGTAAGGGGAAGAGCATGGGGGAAGGTTTATGTGACTGTAAAAGTCAGTGTTCATTTCTGTTTATTAGACTTTGTTAGGTTTGTAGAGTGAGCAGAAGTACACTAATAGATTTACGTCAGGCTGTCAGGGCAGGCAACCTGAAAACCCTGAAGTAATGGAAAGCTGTTCTAGAAAGCAGTTGTTAGGGTGTGGAGCAAAGTACAGGAACTCTGATCGTTAAAGGAAAAAAGAAAAAAAGAGAGAGAGAGAGAGAGAATAGAAATTCTTTAATGTGTGAATATGTTTCTGAATAACACAACACTCTCATGTCAAATATTACTGACTAATGGAGAAAAAATTTTTTTTTGAGTTGCGTATGGTGGTACAAAATCTCATGAACTTCTGGCACACTGAAAGAGGAGTAGTCACTGTTCCAAACATTCTACAAATTAACCATGATATTAAATATTTTCCTTAAAAAATGACAGAAGAAATGATAAAATTTGGAATCCACTGTGAAAGAAAGAAGATTTTTAACTAATAATTATGTCAAGCTCAAGAACTGCTGCTTTTCATTTCTTATTTTGCAATGAAAAGACATGAAACCAGATCAGAAAGTAAAAAGATAAAAAGTAAAAAGATGAAAAAGTTTAAATGAGCATCCACAGCCTATATTCCTTCTCAGGCACAGAATTTTGGCATTGGACAGAGCTGATATGATTCACTCTGCTGTACATAAAATAATATTGTTTCTGTCAATCTTTTCAAGAGTGAAGCCATTTACTTTGTCGTGAATGAAACTCCTATGATTTTAGCTTTCTCTTGTAAGTGTTGTATAGTAGATAAGACACTAGACAGGGATTTTGCCAACTTGCTCTCTATTCCAGGACACAGAGCAAATCATGTTGCCATTTTACGCTTTGTATGCTTGCTTCAAAGCACTTTGAGATCTAAGCACAAATAACAAAAGAGTAGAGAATATAATTTTTTATTGCCACTAACTGTTAACTGACCTCCTACATAAAATCATTATCTGGTACCTGATATCATTGTTCTCCACACCATGTATCAATGACCTTATTATCCTTTCCACTTCTGTATATGTTAAACACTGCACTGGAGAAAACTTTTATTACTTTGTGTTGCTTTAGTAAGAGTTAAGCTTTATTTAGTTTTTCCATCATTTCTCTCTCTGTGCCAGTGTCAGCAGGAACACTGAAAACCTCCTGGCTGATCAACTTGTTTATTTAAGTTGTTTCCAAATAGATTTTTTTATTTTTTTATTTAAATAGAAAATTAACACAAACTAAAGGAAAACAGAATACAAGTTACTGCACCTACCCTAAGTTATTACTGGGAGGAAAAAAAAAAAAAAGTTACTGTGGCATAAATTACTATTTTTCCTTCACTGCAAACAGTTTCTCTTTGTCCCCATGTATTTCTGAGCTACAGTAAGTAGAATATTTTTGCTTTGTAGTTTAACAGGTTAAAACAAAACAAAACAAACAAACAAACAAAAAAAGTTGCATGAGGAATTGATATCTGTACTGAATGCACAAATAAACACATACAATTATGAAAACACACTCATTTTTCTCCTGGAAAATATTGAATAGTGAAAAACTTTGTCCTCAGGATCTCAGAATGGCTGGAACTAGGAAGAGAGGATAGAAAAAGTCCCCAGGACTGGTTTTCCCTCTAAACCATCCTTTGCAACTGCATGAAAAATTGAAGTGAACTTAACAACATTATTCATATGGTGAAAATTGAGGGAACATATGGAGTTTGGAACAATAGTTTGTTTAGGAAAATATTTGGGAAGTGAAAGAAAATCTACAAGCTGAAAGAATGGATGTTGCAACTGTATATTAACAGGCTCTTGGCTGCAGTTCTCGACATTAGCCCAGCCATGAGGCACAGAGGAGGAAATAATGAGAAGTTAGTATGAGATCATGGAGGTGTGACAGCTTTCTCAGACATAGGAAGAGGACCAACACCTTCTGCCTGTTCTGGGAGGAGAGCAAGGGCCTGAAAAAACTACTCATGCAGGGATTTTCACAGTTTTCCTTAAAAAAAGTATATGAGACTGGGACTGTAAAACTGCAGGCTTCCCAGGTTAAGATGGAGGCTATAACTCATGGCAAGGCTTTTTTTTCTTTTTAGTATTATAATATTTGTTATTGTTGATCACTGAAATTTTAATAGAAGCACTCAGTTCTAAGTTCCAACTCTAAACTACTGAAATTTAGGGAAATATGATTTCCTGATCTAGTATCGTGTCTATGAAAACAAACAAAAAGAGGACTGTAGGTCCTCTCCCAGAACATTGGAAAGGATTAAATATGTCTCTAAAGAAAGCAGAAGCTCTGCTGTAAAGAGAATGCAATGCATATAACTAGCAATAAACTGAAGGAGACAAGCATGCAAGGCAAGAAATACTACAGGCCTGAGTGTTTAGTCTTGAATCAAATTAATGAAGTCCTGTCTGTTCCAGAAGTTTCACTGATTTCCATGGATGAAAAAGTAGTCCTTAAATTCATAAATCTCTTTTGTTGGCTGGTTAGGTCTGCACTGTTGTCAAATTTGCCCTTGGAATTTGCACCAAGAGAGCTAGAAGGGAATATAGAAACTGTAATTCCCTGCCAAAACTGTACTGTATCACAATAATACACAATGTTATGCTAGTTTCTACAATATTTGGCACTTTTACCCCAAATTACAACCTGATGTCAAGAACATGTAACATAAAGACGGAAAAACATCAGCCAATACAAACACCAGCTATTAAAAAAAAAAATAAAGAAATATGTAAGATTGCAATGTACATTCTGTCAACCCAACATGTACCCAAAACGTGATTTCATTCTTCTGAAAAGGAAAGGACTGAAAACGCATCCAATCTCACTAAATTCTTTGCAACCAGGATAGTTCCCTTCTCTTCCTCTTCCCTTTCCTTTCAATCCTGAAATGGATTTAAAAAATTTTGCATATATGAGTATCTTGATTTTTCCTGTAAGAAACTTTTAAGGTTAGTACTGTTGATCTTGTTGATCCTGATAGCTCTAGCAGATATTACCAGAAGAACTATTTGATTCCAGAAGACTCAGAACATAATTTCTTAGACTACTTGATCTAAACCATAAGGATCAAAGTGATAAAGAGAATGGACTTTCTCGATATTTTAAAATCATGATCTCAGCAGTCAATGGAGCACATCTGAAACTGGAAAAATCCAACTTCCTGCCTCGCTATATATGTGTGTGTCATACCACTTCTTACTTCTGATGTAAGTGTATCCCTTAAGAAGTCTTTAAAACGAACACACTGTCTAGAAAATGGTCACTTTTTCTTTTCAATGATTTTCATTTCCAGCTGTTACACTTGTTTATTTTTTTATCAAAGTTAAGACTTCTGTTTCAGTTTCAGAGTTGAAAAAAAAAATACATTTATGTGTATTATGAAACAACTCTTCGGGTGATTATGAAACAACTCTTCATATAAAGAGACAAGAAAGCACAGCTTAAAATAGATGTTAAAGTGATATTGAGAGAATTATGGTGAACTGTGACAAACCAAGTGTGATAGAAAGTGTGTTGGTCATTAGGTAAGTAAATAAAGCAATATAAACTGTACAAAAAACAACCAACCAAACAAACAAAAAACAACAAAACACAACAAGAATAAACTTTTTTTTTTGGAAAAACATCTTTTAAAACTTTCAAGAAAATGTATCTCATGTTAAAACTTAAGGATTAAAATCCATTTTTGTGCAGAGCTAGTACATAAATTCCACAATAAAACCCCCTAATTCAATCCCCACATGAGATTTAAGATACAGTTATCAGAAAGACTACATTGGCAGCCTGAAAACAGTGGCATACTGAAAGTAGCAACATTTGAGAACAGTTGGAGGGAAAGGATTACTACTAAAGCATTACTATTTCTTGCATTTTATCAGAAGGAGAGAGAGATTTTGAAGAAATACAGTAAAATAACTCAAGAAAAAAGTAAATCTAACAACTTGCCTGCACAAATAAATAAATAAATGGAATTCTCATAAATAAGGTAGAAAAATTGTTGTACCTTTTAAAAAATTATCTTAATTAGATAAAATTAATAAATGTGAAAAGGAAATTGTGAGATAAAAATGCAATTTCATTTATCTTTGAGATTAAGTGCTCTAACATCCACTTAATGATTTCTGTTGTGACTGGATTAAATAATTAAAATAATTCGAAGCATCCTTTTACCTGGTTGATTTCTACATACAACTCCTACAAGTCAGAAAAAATTGTGCATGAGCAAAATTGAATCATATGGTAATCCACCAAAGAATGTTATTCTAGTGTGCAGTTAAGATCCAACCTGCATAATAAATGTTACTTGGTTCTCCAGGAAGCTTCACACAAGTGGATTACCACTTTAAAATTTGTCCTTTACTAGAATTTGATTTTTCTTTGTGTACTCCTCACTAGCAGATAATTTCTCCCTGCAGCTGAGTGTATTGGCTGCACAACATTCAACACACACACAGAGAACATCTGTGGTAAGCCTCCAGGCACTGAAATACTTTGGGTGGAGATAAGTCAATTGTACATCTGAGTGAGTAATTTCTGCCCTGGCATAGGGATTTGCCTTCTTTTGAACACTGAAAGGAGCTCTGCGACTTTTAACCTGGACTGAACTTTAAAGAGCTGCTGACATGTACTGGAAAACCTTACAAAACCTTATATAGAAACAATTCTGCTCGTGTTTTATTATCTCTTCACATGTATCATTAAGCAGAACAGTTCAATCTAAAATATGTAGCATAGAGTTCCTCCAGTCAAAGAAGTAAAGCATCAGGCACTTTAAATGTTACATATGTAAGCATTAATAAGAAATTATCATTGTTTTCATTTCTTTGTATTGGCTCCCACAGTCTTTCCTTGCTGATAAAACCAGCATTAAATGAGATTTACTAACTAACATAAAAGTATAGTTTTATTGCTTCAAATCCCTCCCATTTTGTCCCAATACCTACAAAAATTTGGCAGCTCAAGTGCTGAGAGCATTGTCTACATCTGACTAATGTTTATCCCATTGTTTTATTGTACTTTCCATCTTCTTTGTTCTTAATAGCTCACTTTTTCATACTTATACCATCAAGTCTTTGGCTAAAAGCCATATTTTTATTCTGTGTTTGTCTCAATCCAGGCATCTGCAGCTCTATTGAAATAAACGACCTAAAAAAATAATTACAATACAAGTGTGTAATAAAAAACAATGGAACAAATATCACAATTTTCACCAAATAGAATTAATTTACTTCAGACTCATTTATGAACTAGGTTTTGTTAGTGTCTAAGATGTGCACAGAAGCCTTTATTTATTTTAACTCTGTATTAACAGAGTTACATTAATTAGTAACACAGCAACTACTTTCACATTCAATTAACTCAGGTAGAAACTTGATATGTTGTATTTTTTGTTCTCGCGGCGAGATGCACATTTACTCAAGGAAGAGGACTTAGAAAGCTGATGCCATTAACAAGCATGGCATTTGCTGTTGAGTCATATTATACATCTATGCAACTACACAAATCCTTTTTCTCCCTAAATTTAAATGAGCATCCACCCTTGTTCTTCTCCCAATATGATCTGTGCACCTGCCATAAAAAACAATGTATACATATATAGTATACATATAGTACACATATATATCCTCTATAATGTTAAAATAAAGATTCACTAAAGGAGTTGTTCAAAGCACACCCCTATTTATCCGAATTAAATGGTGAGACATTGGTATAGGTTTTAATCTGGTTCTTTAGAAACACTCCATCACTACATTTCTATTTGAATTTGACTAGTAGTTCCAATATAAGACCTGTCATAGAATGTCTTCTTCAAAGTAGAGTTACAGACATAGTTGCTAGGTTGGAATAGTTCTGAATAATTTTTGAAGAAAATGTCAGGTAACATACCTACAGGTATATCAAGACAAAAAAATAAAATGTTTTTTGGGTGTAATGACATTTCGCATGAAGCCTTTTACAATAAGTAATTGCGTGGCTGATGTCTAACACAAATATATTTTGAAGTTCATAAAAAATGCACTACAATAGAGATTTTTTTTTTTTTCAGTGAGAGCTGTAGAGGTTTAGAGCTTTGCAAATAAGCCACTGTCTACTTAAGGGGAACATTTTAGTAATTCAGTTTTGAAAATGTTTGCCTTAGCCAATTGATAGGTTGTGGTAGCTAGTATATTAAGAACTATTAAATAAGTGTAATATGGAAAGAAGGAAAGGAATACAAATTTTAAAACAGCACATTTTCATACACAGATGCAGAACAATGTATTATTTTCTGTTGTATGAAAAATACTGTGTGATCATATAGTTCTATGCAAATGTTGCCTAGACACACTGGTTTATTCACAAGATCTAAACTCTGGCATTTGCATTAGCGTTTAACTGTGAACTTGACATTATTTTGTATGGAATACACACAAATACAGATGGCCTTAATACTGTAACATAGTATTGTACATTGGAATGAGTGATTTAGCAAATTTAGCAAACATATTCTTTCAATTAAATAGAAACTCAAAAAAATAAAAAATAAAAAATAAAAAAATGTTGCAAGGTATTTGACCTCTATTGAATTACATGATTGATACCCTTGCATAAATATATTTAAAAATTTATGTCCCACACCAGCAGAAAATATCCCCAGTCTTCCGGGTCACTGAAACCCTGCTGGCTGCAGAGGAAGCCAAGGGTGTGGGAGGAGAGAAAGAAAGAATGTTAACAGTTAGAGGCTGCAAGGCTCTTCTTGATGGAAAATTCTTACCTCTACCTCTGTGCCAATGTCTTCAGACCCCTGTTTTGATTAGTTCAGAATATTTGTCTCCACCATATCCTTTATATTAGAGACAACAAAACTGCACATCTAAGCAGACTACAGGACACAGTAATTGAGTGGACTGGGGAAATAGAGAGGAAGAAGAAGGTATGCCTATTGGAAACAGGATGCATGAAAATACTCAAGGTTTGTTTCAAAGCTTTTTATTTTGATTTGTTCCTTTGTCAAACATCAAATGCATAGGTCTGAACATATTTTATTTCATCTGAACATAGTTTTACTTCATAGGCACTTCATCATATTCTTAGCTGACAGCTACATGAGAGTGCTCCAGTGCTCTGTTTGAGTTGTGCCCCTATTTTTGGTTTGATACAATGGGAAATAAAAAAGAAAAAAAGGTATTTGATGTGACTGGTTTTCTGTTCCTTGTCCAATGGAAAAATAGTGGCTTTTAACTGATTTTTAGCCAAGCTGTCCAGAAGGCTGACCACCTTCCCTGTTTGCTGGAACAAGGTTAGATTACGCAGCCAATTGCCAAACCTTGATTTGGTGACAGATTTTCACCCTTTTTATTCTGAGAACACATGGAGTTTTTTCAGCTCAATGCTACTACCAAGCTTCTCAATGAAGCATATCTGACTTCAGGTCTTCAGAAGAAAAGACCATTATGTGGACCTGGTCTGATGAATACAGGCTACTGAACTGCATCCTATGATTCCTTCTCCAGGCCTGTCACTTCTGTTTGGTTTATGAAGTTTCTTAGCAGCATCACTCTTTAACTATTTAGTTCAAGATCCTACCTCCTCTTCTTACAGTTCATTTAAATCACTGTCCTTGAAAAAAATAAAAAATAAAAATGGCTGCCTAGCAGCCAAGTTGGACATTCACATAAAAAATAAAGTAAATGTTCTCTATGAATGCATTTACCAAAGTTTACAGGAAAAAAAAATACTTTGTTATGTTTACTGAATGGACAAGGACAGAGAAGTTGTGGATGCCCTATCCCTGGAAGTGTTCAAGACCAGGTTGGATGGGGCTTTGAACAATAGGGTCCAGTGGGAGGTGAGGCTGCCCATGGCAAGGTGGTAGACCTTTCAGATGACCTTTAAGGTCCTTTCCAACCCAAACCATTCTATTATTCTATATTTCTATGAAAGAGAATGCAGAGAGAGGCCTGGGAGTCATGGTGGACAGCAGGCTGCCCATGAGCCAGCAATGTGCTCTTGTGGCTAAGAAGGCCAACAGTATCCTGGGCTGCATTCGGAAGAGTGTTGCCAGGAGGTCAACAGAGGTGATCCTCCACCTCTACTCAGCCCTGGTGAGGCCACACCTGGAGTACTGTGTCCAGTTCCGGGCTTCCCAGTACAAGAGAGACATAGAGCTCCTGAAGCAAGTTCAGAGGAGGGCTACTAACATGATTAGAGGACTGGAGCACCTGTCGTATGAGGACAGGCTGAGAGAATTGTGCCTGTTTAGCCTGGAAAAGAGAAGACTGAGGGGAGACCTCAATATGTATAAATATCTCAAGGAAGGATGTCAAGAGGATGGAGCCAGTCTCTTTTCAGTTGTGCTCAGTAAGAGGACAAGAGGCAATGGGCACAAACTGAAACACAGGAAGTTCCAGCTGAATATGAGGGAGCACTTCTTTACTGTGAGCACTGAAACAGGTTGCCTGGAGAGTTTGTAGAGTCTCCTTCTCTGAAGATATCCAAAACCTGCCTGGATGCCATCCTGAGCAATGTGCTGTAGGTGCTCTGGCTTGGCAGGGGGGTTGGACTATATGATGTTCAGAGGTCCCTTCCAACCCTGTCCATTCTGTGATTCTGTGAAAGAGGACAGGTGAAATTTTATAATGCCAACATTTTATAGAACATTTTATAGTAGCAAGTAAAATAAAGCCTAATATTTTAGTCTATTTAATTCCTTAGGACCTTGTTGAGGAAAAGAAAAATATTTGATTTCAGCAGTACAGCACTGAAGAAGCATTATATATATATATAATATAATATATATATTATATTATATATATGTATATTATTTTTTTTTCTGTGAACCTTATGCAGTGTGAAAGCTCAACAGTTCTTTGAAAGTGGTTATAGATGTTATCATCATATGTCAGCAGCAGCCCAACAATAAAAAATATGATTTAGGTTGTGCTATACTATGAGTAGGTCTCAATCTCAGTAGGTTTTGTTCAGAAAGCAAGATGAGAAAAATAAGTAAAGTGGAAGCTGGAAGCACCAGAAATCTCAGAACAAAAACTATTCTTACAAATGCTTCATTGAAAACAAACCTTGGAGTTTTTCTAGATTTTCCCATTGGTCCACTATGATAGGACTAATTATTTATGATGAATATGGTATAACTAATTATTTTCACTGATATTCAATACTACTGTTAGTGTAGCCACAAATAACTTATTTACATTACAATACTAATAAAAAGATCCTAGTCAATTTGAAGATGTATCAGTGAGAACCAAGCAACTCCACTGAAGTCACTCAGGGTTGCATATAGCCACATGCAGAAGTTTTACATGCACTAGCTCTGCCAAATTATGACTTTAATACTTCTGGCTCCCTGCCACCGCCCACCACCTGGAGGTTACTACCCTCTCATCTCTGCCAGCAGACAGGAACTCCTCTCTTTAATAAATTTCTGACAAAGTTGGTCAGGTGAACTCAAGTGACCTTTTGCAGCTGGTCTTGCCAGAAGTGGATTAGTGTCCAACATGATGCCATCAGGGTCATTAACTTCCTACAGAGGAGTAGCGCTAATATTCTCAATGACTATGACTTTTTGTGAAGTACATTTCTATCCTTGGACAGAGAATACAGTCTAATAATAAACTTCACAAAATAAGAGATTAGCAAGTAAATGAATAAATGAGAGCAAATTGTTGAATGAGGGTAAGAGTAGACAAAGTCTCCCATTCCATTTCTCAATATTGATAAGTATTCTGTGTCTACCAAAAATGAAAAACTGGCGTCACCAAGAGAAAACCAACACCAAAATATCAGAAAACACCTTCAAGTTCACTTTACAATTCATTTTTTTTTTCCCTTAAAATATAAGTTCTTACTATCCTACTCCATTTATGACTATCATTGCATGAAGAGATAGAGGCTAGAGTAGTTTTCCACTGACTTAGTGTAATCCTCAGTCACTCCACATTGAAATTCTATTTCATCACTGTTTGAAAAGTTAATTAGCTCCAGATCATATGTGTGCATGGTCTTTTGAGAAAGTATGATGCTGAAAGAGAGAATGACAAAGTAGCATAGCACTTCCTGTTTTTCTGCCAAATGAGTGAACCTGTGACTGGCATTTGAAAGGACTTCTGGTATAAAATGGTGAAGTAATTTTCAAGGGAAGGGGAAAGAAATAGAAACGAATTCCACCTTGTTTATGTAAGAGTGGTATATTGATTAGATTCAGCAGGCATGGACTGTTCTGTGGAAATAGCAGTTAACTCTATGCAAGAAGTAGAATTAAAAATGATGTGTAAAGTTCTGGAAAATAACTCCAGTTCTTGTTATTCTCATTGGTACTTGTTATGCTCATTAGTACAGATTGGCTTTGTTATAAGTGTTGGAACATGGACTACTTTAATGAATACAGTGCTCATAGGTAAACATTACTGCTCATATAGTAATATCAGCACTGTCTTTCTAGTTGTTATGAGCAAGCTGACACCTGATCATATAATAAGATCCTGGAAGGTGCTACTCAGTGGCCTATGGAGCAGGAAGTAATCTGCTGCCAGGGTCAGAAGTGAGATGAAAATATTAGAGATAGAAACATGGAAAAAATGACAGACCCAAAGATTTAAAGGGGTGAGCATTGCATTTTTCTGATCTATCATAGCTTTCAAACAAACAAATCATTTCCCTAAAAAGGTTTCCACTGCATTTATCTTTGAGCAAACTTAATACCTTTCATTCCTATTTCAAATAAATAAATATATATATTTAAAATAAAATTAAAAAAAATAGGAATTGTACTTACATTTTAGCAGATATAGCTTAGTAGAATTCAGTGCTATTTACTATCACATTAAGCTGGGAGATGAGGAGAAATTTAAGCCACAGATAAGAAAGGAATTGGAAGATGATTCAACTTTATAAAACCTATAAAATAGGCCAGAAGTGAAACAATTCAGTAGCTTAAATAGAGAAATATTTTATTACTGATTAACTGAACATTGGATATATCCAAAATTTTAAGTGAGACTATCCCTGAACTGGGGACAAACCTATATAAATGACAGTAATAGACAACTGATAACCACTGAGTTATAACAACTGATACCTTGACTGAGATATCATGGCTTGAAACAGATCATGGATCGTGGATTCATGGATCTGTAGAGCTCTGAGTGAACTGCCATTTAAACCACTGAGCTGTAGTCCCTATAGTAGTTTCAAAAAGAAACCATGTTACCACTGGTACTCTTGAATCCATTAATCATGATAATCACTGCAGATTTATCAGTGCTGGGCTATGAGACAATATTTCAATATTGGGTCACTCCAGCATAAATGTAATTCAACACTGTTTACTTGCCTTTCTGAAAAGTGTCCTTCTCAGACTTTTGTGATTTTGTGAGGAAACAAACAAACAAACAAACAAAAAAGAACAACAAG